>NC_046158.1:34847558-34853359 GCF_011064425.1 Rattus rattus
AATAAAAGGACTTCAGGGGGAATCACTATCCCTGAACTCAAGTAGTATTACAGAGCAATAGTGATAAAAACTTCATGGTATTGGTACAGAGACCAGTGGAACAGAATTGAAGACCCAGAAATGAACCCACACACCTATGGTCACTTCCACATCAAAACCAGATACACTAAACAATAGAAGAAAAACTAGGGAAGCATCTGAAATACATGGCACTGGAAAAATTTCCCTGAACAAAACACCAATGGCTTATGTTCTGGAAGATCAAGAATCGACAAATGATCCCTAAAACTACAAAGTTTGTAAGGCAAAGGACACTGTGGTTAGGACAAACAGCAACCAACAGATTGGGAAAAGACCTCAGCTCAATCCCTACAACAGATAGAGGCCTTATATCCAAAATATACAAAGAACTCAAAAGAACGACCAAGAGGGAGACAAATAACCTTATTAAAAAATGGGGTTCAGAGCTAAACAAAGAATTAACAGCTGAGGAATGCCGAATGGCTGAAAAACACCTAAAGAAATGTTCAACATCTTTAGTCATCAGGGAAATGCAAATCAAAACAACCCTGAGATTTCACCTCACACCAGTGAGAATGGCTAAGATCAAAAACTCAGGTGACAGCAAATGCTGGGGAGGATGCGGAGAAAGAGGAACACTCCTCCATTGTTGGTGGGGTTGCAGACTGGTACAACCATTCTGGAAATCAGTCTGGAGGTTCCTCAGAAAATTGGACATTGAACTGCCTGAGGATCCAGCTATACCTCCCCTGGGCATATACCCAAAAGATGCCCCAACATATAAAAAAGACATGTGCTCCACTATGTTCATCGCAGCCTTATTTATAATAGCCAGAAGCTGGAAAGAACCCAGATGCCCTTCAATAGAGGAATGGATTCAGAAAATGTGGTACATCTACACAATGGAATATTACCCAGCTATCAAAAACAATGACTTTATGAAATTCGTAGGCAAATGGTTGGAACTGGAAAATATCATCCTGAGTGAGCTAACCCAATCACAGAAAGACATACATGGTATGTACTCATTGATAAGTGGGTATTAGCCCAAATGCTCGAATTACCCTAGATGCCTAGAACAAATGAAACTCAAGACGGATGATCAAAATGTGAATGCATATCGCTCCTGAGAGACACAGCCAGAATACAGCAAATACAGAGGCGTATGCCAGCAGGAAACCACTGAACTGAGAACAGGACCCCCGTTGAAGGAATCAGAGAAAGAACTGGAAGAGCTTGAAGAAGCTCGAGACCCCATATGTACAGCAATGCCAACCAAACAGAGCTTCCAGGGACTAAGCCACTACCCAAAGACTATACATGGACTGACCCTGGACTCTGACCTCATAGGTAGCAATGAATATCCTAGTAAGAGCACCAATGGAAGGGGAAGCCCTGGGTCCTGCTAAGACTGAACCCCCAGTGAACTAGACTGTTGGGGAGAGGGAAGCAAGGGGGGGAGGGTTGGGAGGGGAACACCCATAAGGAAGGGGAGGGGGGAGGGGGATGTTTGCCCGGAAACCGGGAAAGGGAATAACACTCGAAATGTATATAAGAAATACTCAAGTTAATAATAATAAAAAATAAGAAAAAAAAAGAATTGTTTTTGCTTCTTTTTCCATTTTCTTTTCTAAATGAATTTGCTCCTTCCATGTCTTTGAAGAATTGTGTTTGGATTTTGATAGGGGTTGCATTCAATCTGTAGATTTTCTTTAGTAGGATGTCCATTCTTACTATGTTAATTCTGCCAATCGATGAGAAATCTCTATTTTCTGAGATTTTCCATGATTTCTTTATTGAGGTTTTAGTAGGATTGCTTCAAATATCCCTCCATTAAATTTGACATTCTCAGTTGGCTTGCAGTAAATTACTTTCATTATGTTTAGGTATGGGCCTTAAATTCCTGATCTCTCCAATTCTTTTTTTTAATTGTAGAGTTTATGTATTTATGTTCTATATATTATCCCCTTTCCTGGTTTCCTTTCTTGAAACCCCCTCTCCCCACTCCTCTTCCCCTGATTCTATAAAGATGCTCCCTTTTCCTACCCACCCATTCCCAACTCATCACACTGGGGAAATGAGCCTTCACAGGACTAAGGGCTTCTCCTATTGATGCCGGCAATCCTGTCCTCTGCTACATATACAATAGAGCCATAGGTCGTTCCATATGTACTCCTTGGTTGGCAGTTTACTCCCTGGGAGCTCTGAGATGGTGGATCTGTTTGGTTGATATTGTTGTTCTTCCTATGGAGTTGCAAACCCCTTCAGCTCCTTCAGTCCTTTCTCTAACTCTTCTATTGGGAACACCTGCTCAGTTTGATAGTCAGCAGCAAGCATCTTAATTTGTATCAATAAGGTTCTGGAGGAGCCTCTCAGGAGACATCCATTACAAGCTCCTGTCATCAAGCACTTCTTGGCATCAACGATAGTAAATGGGTTTGGTGTCTGTGTATGGGGTGGATGTCCAGGTGAGGCAATCTCTGGGTAGCCTTTCCTTCAGTCTTTGCACCATTCTTTGATCCTGTATTTTTTTCCTTGAATATTTTGTTCCCCCTTCTAAGAAGGATTGAAGCATCCACTTTTGGTCTATCTTCTACTTGAGCTTCTTTTAAAATGAAGGAGTGTTGTATTTTATAACATCTAAGGAGATAATCACGTAATTTTTTTCTTTGAGTTTGTTTATATAGTATATTACATTAATAGATTTTTATATATGGAACCAACCTTGCATCCCTGAGATGAAGCCTACTTGATCATGGTGAATGATGATTTTGGTGTGGTATTGGATTCAGTTTGCAAGAATTTTATTGAGTATTTATACATTGCTATTCATAAGTGTAATTGTCTCAAGTTCTCTTTTTTGTTGTTGTCGTTCTTGTGTTCTTGTGTGGTTTAAGTATCAGACTAATGTGGCTTCATAGAATGATTTAAGTAGTGTTGCATATGTTTCTATTTTATGGAATAATTTGAAGAACATTAGAATTAGGTCTTCTTAGAAGAGCTGGTAGAATTCAGCAATAAAACCATCTATCCCTGGGCTTTTTCTGACTGGAGGTTTTTAATGTCTTTTGTTTCCTTAGGTGATATAGACATATTTAGAAGGTTTACCTACTCTTGATTTTACTTTGGTATGTATTATATGCTATAAAATGATCCATTTCACCTTGATTTTTCCAGAATTTTTTAATATAGGCTTTTGTAGTAGGATCTGATGATTTTTTTAATTTCCTCCATTTCTAAGAAAAACCCAGGCCCAACAACATCCTCACTAGATAATTTTATAAAATATTCCGTTGCTGAATAGTTCTGGGAGAATTGGATCAATCTAGTTCTCCTCCATCTTCTTGCTGAATTTTAATATATAACTATAGAATGTGCTAGTGATTCACTTTGTCTAAGGAAGGTAGGAACTTTCTGAAACCGTCTGGGAGATTTTCTTTTCCAACCCTCAGGATGTCACATCCTGGGATCAGTAGGAATGGCGATACAAGCCAGACTCTCTCTCTCTCTCTCTCTCTCTCTCTCTCTCTCTCTCTCTCTCTCTCTCTCTCTCTCTCTCTCTCTCCCTCTCTCTCAATGTATCCTTTAAAGCTTTTCCAAGTCGGTCAAGTCTAGGGAAGGTCTCTTGTCCCTCGGTTGTGCTACATATGGAGGAATTCTTTTTTTTTTTTTTTTTTTTTTTGGTTTTTTTTTTCGGAGCTGGGGAACGAACCCAGGGCCTCGCGCTTCCTAGGCAAGGGCTCTACCACTGAGCTAAATCCCCAACCCCATATGGAGGAATTCTTGTGAAGACTCACTCCACCCCAGAGAACTGCAAAAGACTCACAGTGCATCCAAGACTTTTTCTGTCCCCAGTTACCTACTTGCAAATAATAAGCTCATTTTTGCACAGCTTCATGTATGATTATGCTCTGGCTCTGCAGACTAAGAAAAGTTGATCATTAGTACATGATGGGTATAGCCCTGGATGCAGTGGGATCATATTTCTCGTAGTTGACATAATGAAGATAATTGTTATTCTCTGTGAGGTCTTGCATGGTATTCAAAATAAATGAACTTGCTTTGAATTAATAATAGAGAGTAAAGGGCTCACAGGGAAGACCTTGAGTAACTACTTTTCTTGTCACAGTGACTAGATTTCTGACAAAGTGATTTAAAGGAAGTGGGTTTATCTTAGCCCATGGTTTGATGGGATACAGCCCATCATAGTAGAAAGGAGACATGACTGGGAGACGCCAGCACTGTAGAAACATATTGCTAGGATGCCTCACCTATTATATCACAGAAGACCATGAAACAAAGATCTAACAAGAGTGAGGCTGGCCAAGTGGTGGTGGCATATACCTTTAATCCCAACACATAGGAGGCAGAGAGTCGAATCTCTAAGTTGGAGGCCAGCCTGGTCTACAGAGTGAGTTCCAGAACATCCAGGGCTACACAGAGGAACAAAACAAAACAAAACAAGTGAGGCTTAATTATAAATCTAAGACCCTTAACCAGCGAGCATCCTACGTCCTTCATGAACCTTTCTTGTAAGACCCACAACTTCCCAAACAGTGCAGCCACCTGGAGACCAAATGTTTAAACACATGATCCTATGAGAGATATTTCACATGCAAACAATAACAGTGTGATACAAGGAATAGAAAATGTGATTATGCTCCTAAAACTGGGAGGCTGGGAGACTGATCGGTAAGGTTAGAATAAAGCTGACTTTTTTTTTTTTATTAACTTGAGTATTTCTTATATACATTTCGAGTGTTATTCCCTTTCCCGGTTTCCGGGCAAACATCCCCTTCCCCCTCCCCTTCTTTATGGGTGTTCCCCTCCCCATCCTCCCCCCATTGCTGCCCTCCCCCCAACAGTCTAGTTCACTGGGGGTTCAGTCTTAGCAGGACCCAGGGCTTCCCCTTCCACTGGTGCTCTTACTAGGATATTCATTGCTACCTATGAGGTCAGAGTCCAGGGTCAGTCCATGTATAGTCTTTAGGTAGTGGCTTAGTCCCTGGAAAGCTGACTTTTTAATTGGGCTTAGAAGGTGCATTAGAAGAGCTTGAAGACCCTAATAAGGGAGAACTTCTACTTTTTACTTGTAAAATTTTGATCTCTTCAAATATTTTACAAAGAAAAGCTATTGGCTTTTATCATTTAAAAAATGTAAAAAGCCAAAAAAAAGAAAAGAAAATGAAAGAACAAAAGAAGAAAAATGATTGTGGAGTAACAACAAAGCATTAGGAATCTCTCAAGTCCTTCAAACACTGCGCCAGCCTGACTAAATCACAGGGAGTGAAGCTTGAGAGAAAATTGCTTAAAGAAATGGAAATTCTTGAATAATTAAACTTATAAAATAGTATGAGGCCAAACAGCATTGGATTGTGTGTGTTAGGGTGAGAAGTCTGTCCCTTAAGGAACCATGGTACATGCAAAGTCAAACCAAGCCAAGTCTGCAACCTTCCTTGACAGCGTAATACAACATCAGAGATGCTGTGTGAGATAAAATGGCAAGAAGACACTTGCCTAACAGGACAGCATATCTGAATCTACAGGGCAGCTCTACAGGCTCAGATCATATGCAACACAGTCCTACTTACAGTCTACATTCTGTCTTGCAGCCTTGTTCAAAATGTAGCAGAAAAGACAAACAGAGCATTTCTCTCTGTGCACCCAAACAGGGAAAGGAGAACAACAGCAAGTGGACAAGAATAAGGAAAATCAGTACCAAGAGATCCAGGGGTTTTGGGTTTGTCACATGCACCAGTGTGGAGAAAGTGGATGCTATC
>NC_046158.1:34853459-34938811 GCF_011064425.1 Rattus rattus
ACACAGCCAGAACACAGCAAATACAGAGGCGTAATGCCAGCAGCAAACCATCGAACTGAGAACAGGACCCCCGTTGAAGGAATCAGAGAATGAACTGAAGAGCTTGAAGGGGCTTGAGACCCCATATGTACAACAATGCCAAGCAACCAGAGCTTCAGGACTAAGCCACTACCTAAAGACTATACATGGACTGACCCTGGACTCTGACCTCATAGGTAGCAATGAATATCCTAGTAAGAGCACCAGGAAGGGGGGAAGCCCTGGGTCCTGTTAAGACTGACCCCCCAGAGAAATAGACGGTTGGGGAGAGGGCAGAAATGGGGGGAGGGTGGGGGGGGAACACCTATAAGGAAGGGGGAGGGAAGGGATGTTTGCCTGAAACCGGGAAAGGGAATAACACCAAAATGTACATAAGAAATACTCAAAAGAAAAAAAAGAAATGTAAATAAGAAATACCCAATTTAATAAAGATGGAGAAAAAAATAATCGATGGAAAATTAATCTCCTAGAGCATTCTATCATGCCAGCCTATTCAAGTCATTCATTTTTACTGAATTGGTACAACTTGTTAACTTTGGCTTGGTACCAAAACTTTCAGATCATTTGTTTTCTTAGCCGTGTTTTTATTTTTATGTAGTTGGGTCAGTTACTGTTTCTATTGTAATATGTTTGTATATTAAATTGGACATAAAATTTAAAAAATTGAAAAAGAACAAAGTTTGAGTGACAGTGTCCTAGAACATGGGGAATTACTAGGAAGATCAATAATGATGTCATGATAACCTTGAGTCAAAAATGACCACGCTCAGGAGACCGAATCTTCTCAGAATGATCTGGACTCCGTATTCTTGTTGCATCACACACACATACCCTCCTGGTTCACAGATTAGTAGGTTTAGACACCAGATGCTGAGGATTTGGGGCTCTGGTATGCCCTGTGGCTTGCGATCCTCACATGGAATTCTTATGTTTCAGTCCCTAGACACTGCATAGATCAGGGTCCTAACTGCCATGGTCATCCGTCAAGAGGTGTGGTATAGGGGTGGTACCACTATAGAAACCATCTTGGGAGCTGAAGAGGTGACTCAGTTGTTCAGTGTGGGGATGCAGACCAACCTGAGACTTTCTCAGAAGCCCATATGGAAGGACAAAAGGAACTTCAGGTCTGTTCTCTTATCCAGGAGAGGACTTGTCAAGGCTAGTCCAGGCCTGGATCTAGTGCCTCATAGGAGTGAAGATTACAATTTCTGGGGACCCCATTCTTTCCCCACTGCTACGATTATCAGTCCTTAGACAGTTGTGTCAGAGATATCCCATGGTCTCTTTTCAACACTGTCTGATTTAGCTCTCTGCTGACCTTGACTGTTTCTCCTGGTAAATACTATGTATGATGCTAAACGTCTTAATAAATTTGTCTGGCACAAGTTATCAACTTATGCAAGATCCTCTAGCTACTGCTTTTGTCTTTCTTATTTCTTGTTTTCTTTTGGTTTTTTTTTTTCATCCTCAGTCCTCCCAATCAATACCTTGCCATTCAGAACCCTTATCCCTGTGGATTTAGGTTAGTTAACAGCCAGAGGACCCTGGTTTGATTCTCAAGATGCTGATAACTGCATGATTGTCTATTACTTTAGTCCCCAGGAACATAATGCCTTCTGGCTGCAATGGGCACTAGGAACATATGATGCACACATATGCTCGTAGACAAAGCATACATACAAATATAATTGTATTAAATTAAAATAAATAAATAAAAATAGAGTTTAAAAACATCTCCCTTTTTCTTCCCACCACAGTGAAAGGACAGGGACCTGCTTTTGAACCAGGAGGAATAATGAGTCCAGATAGAGAATCTGACAATACCTTGCTGTAAAACTTCTTATTTTCCAGGATTATGGGGAAAGTTTTCTATTATTTATAAATCATCCAGTTTTCAGTATTTTATTATAAGTGAGACAAACTAAGACAGCCTCTGAAGCTCTATAGAGGTGAGAGGCTTTGGGTCAGATATTTTATGGACAAGTGTCATTGCGTATTACAAGATTCTTGTAAGATCGTTTAATGATCACATATGTCTGTGAAGAAATTCTTATTCAAGACCACTAATTTTCTCAATGTGAAGCTAAATATAATAATATAGAACTAATATCCAGTTCCAGGTCTTATAGAGCATTGAATGAATGAATGAATGAATGAATGATGCATGTACTGAGTTACCTAACATAAAAAAGTGTTTAAGGGAGCCCCTTAAGTGCATGCAAAGTTTATAAAATACAAACATGTAGAGATTTAAAAGCAGGTTCATAGAGAAGTGAAATTTCAAATCGCTCAGTGAATTGATAATCCAATCTATTTTCTTAAAAACTGAAGTTCAATATCTGATTTATATGTAAACTAAAGTTTCATGTTTTCGTGTCATTTGTGTTTTGTGTGTGTGTGTGTGTATGTGTGTGTGTGTGTGTGTGTGTGTCTATGCAGCCATACTTTAGGAAGGAAAATGAAAGTTTACCACACTGGAAGCTCAACTTCGTTCACGGTTTCGGCCTCACGAATAAAACTGAATAATTACAATTATATGCAAAGTACCTGTGTACTTCAAGAGAGAAGGAGTGCCTGATAATATGACCTATATTCGTTCAGCTCCACGGAAACCATTTTATTCCATTATCCACACACAATTTACATGAAATGGAGAAGAAAAATAAAGGTGAGAGGTACAAAGCAGCAAAACCTGAATGAGTCAATGGGGACGGGACTTGGCGCTGAGGAGAGGTGTGGAGGGGAAACCAGGGACACCTGCTTGGTGAGCATGGGTGTAATCTATCCATCTGTAATGGAAAAAATCACACTTCCAAAACAGGCAAGTCAACAATTCAGGTCACCTCTACAACCTTGCCAAGTCTTGTTTGCTTAAAAATAAGATGTACAAAACTGCAAAAGATATTATCCAAACTATTCCACAAAATTGAAACAGATGGAGCACTACCGAACTCCTTCTATGAAGCCACAATTACTCTTATACCTAAACCATAAAGACCCAACAAAGAAAGAGAACTTCAGACCAATTTCCCTTATGAACATCGCCAAAAAATACTCAACAAAATTCTGGCAAACCGAATCCAAGAGCACATCAAAACAATCATCCACCATGATCAAGTAGGCTTCATCCCAGGCATGCAGGGATGGTTTAATATCTGAGGAAAACCATCAACGGATCCATTATATAAACAAACTGAAAGAACAAAACCACATGATCATTTCATTAGATGCTGAGAAAGCATTTGACAAAATTCAACACCCCTTCATGATAAAAAGTCCTGGAAAGAATAGGAATCCAAGGCCCATACCTAAACATAGTAAAAAGCCATACAGCAAACCAGTGGCTAACATTAAACTAAATGGAGAGAAACTTGAAGCAATCCCACTAAAATCAGGGACTAGACAAGGCTGCCACTCTCTCCCTACTTATTCAATATAGTTCTTGAAGTTCTAGCCAGAGCAATCAGACAAAAAAAAGGAGGTCAAGGGATACAGATGGGAAAAGAAGAAGTCAAAATATCACTATTTGCAGATGATATGATAGTATATTTAAGTGATCCCAAAAGTTCCACCAGAGAACTACTAAAGCTGATAAACAACTTCAGCAAAGTGGCTGGGTATAAAATTAACTCAAATAAATCAGTAGCCTTCCTCTACACAAAAAGAAACAAGCCGAGAAAGAAATTGGGAACGACACCCTTCATAATAGACCCAAATAATATAAAAGTACCTCGTGTGACTTTAACCAAGCAAGTAAAAGATTTGTACAACAAGAACTTCAAGACTCTGAAGAAAGAAATTGAAGAAGACCTCAGAAGATGGAAAGATCTCCCATGCTCATGGATTGGCAGGATTAATATAGTAAAATGGCCATTCTGCCAAAAAGCGATCTACAGATTCAATGCAATCCCCATCAAAATACCAATCAATTCTTCAAAGAGTTAGACAGAACAATTTGCAAATTCATCTGGAATAACAAAAAAACCCAGGATAGCTAAAACTATGCTCAACAATAAAAGGACTTCTGGGGAATCGCTATCCTGAACTCAAGCAGTATTACAGAGCAATTGTGATAAAACTGCATGGTATTGGTACAGAGACAGACAGATAGACCAATGGAATAGAATTGAAGACCCAGAAATGAACCCACACACCTATGGTCACTTGATTTTTGACAAAGGAGCCAAATCCATCCAATGGAAAAAGATAGCATTTTCAGCAAATGGTGCTGGTTCAACTGGAGGTCAACATGTAGAAGAATGCAGATCATCCATGCTTATCACCCTGCACAAAGCTTAAGTCCAAGTGGATCAAGGACCTCCACATCAAACCAGACACACTCAAACTAATAGAAGAAAAAACTAGGGAAGCATCTGGAACACATGGGCACTGGAAAAAATTTCCTGAACAAAACACCAATGGCTTATGCTCTAAGATCAAGAATCGACAAATGGGATCTCATAAAACTACAAAGCTTCTGTAAGGCAAAGGACACTGTGGTCAGGACAAACGGCAACCAACAGATTGGGAAAAGATCTTACCAATCCTACAACAGATAGAGGCCTTATATCCAAAATATACAAAGAACTCAAAAGTTAGACCAAGAGGGGAGACAAATAACCCTATTAAAAATGGGGTTCAGAGCTAAACAAAGAATTCACAGCTGAGGAATGCCGAATGGCTGAGAAACACCTAAAGAAATGTTCAACATCTTTAGTCATCAGGGAAATGCAAATCAAAACAACCCTGAGATTTCACCTCACACCAGTGAGAATGGCTAAGATCAAAAACTCAGGTGACAGCAAATGCTGGCGAGGATGCGGAGAAAGAGGAACACTCCTCCATTGTTGGTGGGGTTGCAGACTGGTACAACCATTCTGGAAATCAGTCTGGAGGTTTCTCAGAAAAATTGGACATTGAACTGCCTGAGGATCCAGCTATACCTCTCTTGGGCATATACCCAAAAGATGCCCCAACATATAAAAAAAAGACACGTGTCACTATGTTCATCGCAGCCTTATTTATAATAGCCAGAAGCTGGAAAGAACCCAGATGCCCTTCAACAGAGGAATGGATACAGAAAAATGGTACATCTACACAATGGAATATTACTCAGCTATCAAAAAACAACGACTTTATGAAATTCAGAGGCAAAATGGTTGGAACTGGAAAATATCATTCTGAGTGAGCTAACCCAATCACAGAAAGACATACATGGTATGCACTCACTGATAAGTGGCTATTAGCCCAAATGCTTGAATTACCCTAGATGCCTAGAACAAATGAAACTCAAGACGGATGATCAAAATGTGAAGGCTTCACTCCTTCTTTAAAAGGGGAACAAGAATACCCGTGGCAGGGAAGAGAGAGGCAAAGATTAAAACAGAGACTGAAGGAACACCCATTCAGAGCCTGCCCCACATGTGGCCCATACATATAGAGCCACCCAATTAGACAAGATGGATGAAGCAAAGAAGTGCAGACCGACAGGAGCCGGATGTAGATCGAACCTGAGAGACACAGCCAGAATACAGCAAATACAGAGGCGAATGCCAGCAGCAAACCACTGAACTGAGAACGGGACGCCTGTTGAAGGAATCAGAGAATGAACTGGAAGAGCTTGAAGGGGCTTGAGACTCCATATGTACAACAATGCCAAGCAACCAGAGCTTCCAGGGACTAAGCCACTACCTAAAGACTATACATGGGCTGACCTGGACTCTGACCTCATAGGTAGCAATGAATATCCTAGTAAGAGCACCAGTGGAAGGAGAAGCCCTGGGTCCTGTTAAGACTGAACCCCCAGTGAACTAGACTGTCGGGGGAGGCGGCAATGGGGGGAGGGTGGGTAGGGGTACACCTATAAGGCAGGGGGGGAGGGGGGGGGATGTTTGCCAAATGTACATAAGAAATACTCAAGTTAATAAAAAAAAAATAAATAAATAAAATAAAAAAACAAAAACAAAAAAAAAAAAAAAAAAAAAAAAATAGTGATAAACACAAGAACACTGTCTCCCACAACGTGCACAAATCTCTTATCAATTTAGGCGTTACCTACTAGTCTACCGACAAGAGAGCACAAAGCAACGCTGCAGGTGTTTCAGGCCTGTTTGGCCCATGAAGAACCCATGCCTGATGCTGCCGGAAATACTGAGTTCACTGAAGAAATGACAGGAAGCATGCTCCAATTTTACAGTTCCTTGCTTCAACTGTTCACTTCCTTATGCCTTAGAAACTTGGCCATCCAATGAGTACATTGCAAACCGTGTCTCAGAAAGGTAAACCAGGGAAGCACCCTCCCCTGCCATGTCTGATTATCTCATAAATACTGATTATATAACATCAATTATGTCTTTAAACAGTCGTTCTGTGAACATTCTTTTCCATGGGGTTTACTGTTCTAAAGCGTGAGTGAGTTCTGGGCCTCTTGCGGAACGACGAAATGGTTCTTGCAGTAGAACTGAAAGAACAGGTACACTTGACCTTGAGAGTGTTTGCTTGGAGTGTGTATTCCACTTGAAAGAAAATGGTCCTGGATCTGGTTATCGCTGAGCTAAGAAATAGGTTCACAGTGACTTTGGAGGCAAGCTGATTTAACTCTGACACTTCCCTGTTTGCAAAGCCAAGGCTGTTGCACAAATCACGAGGTCTGTAAAGGGGAAGGGGGAAAAACTGCTTCATCCAGTTTTTTAGCCTCAGGGCTGAATCAGATACACCTCAGCTTTCATTGTAAACCTCTCCCAGGATGTGAACGAACTGAGACATCAGCAAGGCAGGACAAGTACATTCTCAGAGTGACAGTTTCAAGCAGGCACTTCAACCCATTTACCAAAAAGCATAGAGAGCTGAGTGTTTCATGTGACTTGACTCGAAATGGAAATCCTAGTCATATTTCTGGGATTGTCTGGTTAAAAAGTTTGGCAATTGAGGACACACAAAAGCTGTTGAAGTAATAACAATTATTGTCTTCTCGGTGTCCGTAATCACCCATTTCAAAACAGTGTGGTGAAAGCTGCCTACACAGACACGACTTGTGTTTTTTTGGATTAAGGAGTTCCTAAACACCAATAAAGCAGTAACTAAAGTCACAACTTGGACTATCCATCGGGAAATGCACTGACAATAAGTATCATGGATTGCTTTTA
Organism: Rattus rattus; assembly: GCF_011064425.1. NCBI lineage: Eukaryota > Metazoa > Chordata > Mammalia > Rodentia > Muridae > Rattus > Rattus rattus. The sequence continues at coordinate 34,860,644 of NC_046158.1, forward strand.
CCCCTGTCCAGTCTCCTAGAAAGAGATCGGTTGTCTCTGCTTCAGTTGTCGTTTCAAGTAGAGACAGCAAGAGGCAAGGATGTTCTGTTTTGTATTTAAACACGTTTTGCTTTATATTTATATTAGAGTGTGCTTTGTTTTATACTATTAAAGGAATTTTAATAGTACAGCAATAAGAAAATACTGGTTGAAGGGGAACACTAAGAAAACAATAAACCTGAGGATATTTATCAAGCTAGAGATCCTTAATGAAACTCTACTACCAAGGATTGAAGGAGCTGAAGGGGTTTGCAACTCCATAAAGAACAACAATACCAACCAACCAGAGCTCCCAGAGACTAAACCACCATCCAAAGAGTACACATGGACAGACCCAAGGCTCCAGCTACATGTGTAGCAGAGGATGGCCTTGTTGGGCACCAGTGGGAGGAGAAGTCCTTAGTCCTGCCAAGGCTGGACGCCCACCCCCACCCAGTGTAGGGGAATGTCAGGGCGGGGAGGCAGGAAGGTGGGTGTGTGGGGGAACACCCTCAAACAAGAAGGGGGAGGAGAATGGGAGAGGGGGCTTATGGACAGGGAACTGGGAAAGGAGATAGACAACATTTGAAATGTAAATAAAAACATAACCAATAAAAAAAATTAAAAAAAGAAAGTATTTCATGAAAGGTTGCATTGCAACCAGAAGAACCAAAGGAGAGTAAAGTAGTCCCAGTCAATTCATTTTCCTGACTTCATGTAACTACTCGGTCTTGAGGACACTTAGGAAGTTAGTATTCTCTCCTACTTCAGCAATAAAGACTATTCAGTACCGAGTTACAGGATCTATTTTAATTATGCCCAGTATATAGGGAAGGTGTAATGAAATTTGTGGATGGGGGGGTGTAAGAATCTCATTTGGTAACAAAGAAAAATACAGAAAGAAAAATATGAAAAGCAGAAAGGTCATGCAGAAATCTTGTACAATAGCACTGACCTTAGTTAAGAAAGTACCACAGAGACGGAGAGACTAATGGTGGAATGGGAATGGACACAAGCCAGGAAGAGTATAGCAAGCGAGCTGGAAGTGAAGAACCTAAGGGCATTGGAAGACGAGGTTGCATTCCTGTTTGAAGCATCCTGCATAGAGATTCGGTCTAGGAGTTAATCAGCAAAAGGATGCTGGTGTGACAAGAAGAGCATGGCTACTTTTGAACTAGGTAAGTGTGCCCGATGTCACCATTGCGGAAAGAGAGACAATGGTGAGAAGAGAAGCCGGAACCAGGAAATCACTCTAGGAAAGCAAAATAGTAAAAAGGAACAACGGAGCAGAGGCAGAGACGTGAGAACTGAAGGTGGCGCCACCCAAACTTTCCCCGAGTCACACGGAGGATGGACCCTCAGGATGAAAACAGTAAGATGAGAACAAGAAAGAAAGTAAAGAAACTCAGAAAACATGGCTTGTGGGGTTTGGGTGATGTTCCACCTCTCATCTCATAGACAAGCTTCCTGACAGGTATACTACATACGACCAAGGACCCAAATAAGGAGAGGAAATCAGTTATTCATCAGAACCAGTAGAGAGGTGAAAACAGACTGAAAATTCAAAGAAGTAAAGAGAGGAGGGTGCTTCACACAGGATATCTAAAGTACGTATGAAGTCACGTGCCTCTGACACATGAAAGGATTCCGAGCGTACAGAGTGGGACACAGGAGCTAGCAATGGATTCGTTACCAGGACACTTTCAAATTTCTTTTCATTCCTACCATCCATACAGTGGCTTCCTTCCATGACTTGCCTTTCTCCCTGTAAGACCTGGCTGCTCTCAGAGTCATTGGGAGAATTCATACCCCAAGTAACAAGCCGTCCCACTGAGCTTACAGTCTTCAGCTTTAGTCTGTCTCACTTGTGCTCGTTCCTCGGCTACTAATTTGAAGAGTAAAATTACTCCCACTTACTAAGTTTGCAAATGAAGAAAACCTGTGAGTCTCTCTTGCTTCCTTTAAGTAAGCCTAGTAGCGAGTAGTGCTTTGAGAAAGCCTGGAACAGGTGGCCTTGGAAAATTACATTTGGCTTTCACACTGCTTCTATCATGTCAAACTCTATGGTAGGACAATATATACCACTGTTTTCATGTCCTAAATTGTCACATCCTGTTGCTCTGCACAAATATCTAAGTGCCAAGGTACGCCCTAGAGAGGGAAGTTTTCCAATGGTGGGTCAGTTGGTTCCTTAAAAAGAATCTTATTCCAGGTGATAGAACAGGTCTAAGGAGCAGGCCTCCAGAGGGTTGCTGGAGGGAAAAAAAACTGCTAAATGGAAGAGATGTGGGTTTCAAAGTTCTGGCATGTGATTTTATAAGGAAGTATAATAGGAAATCTTTCCCTAGATATAGACAAGCAACTCACTTTCGGGAAATTATCTTTCTTACATTTAGAAAACATCGCCAAACACTTAATTGAGAAATTACACCCAGAAAGAAAAGTTTCACTAACATACAAAATAGGGCGTTATAGAAATTTCCTCAATGAATTTTATGCCTTGAGTAATCGAATGAGGAAACAAATGGATCAGTCAAACCCCTCAGAATGGCTGCTGTAATCCATCTCCGATTTTCCTCAAACAAATGAACCTTCTGGACTGACATTAGTACAACTCAATTTCATAGCCACGAATGCCATGTTTTTGGGAAAAAAAGATATGGTCACTGGAGAGTGGCGTATGTGTTCTCTCTCTCTCTCTCTCTCTCTCTCTCTCGCTCTCTCTCTCTCTCTCTCTCTCTCCCCCCCCCTTGCCTTCTTTCTCTCTCCCTGTCCCCTCTAGTGTTTTCTTGCCACAAACTTTAAACTCTCCACTCAGACTGAAATAAAAATTCACCCGCTCTAATAGCTCTATGAATATTATACTTTAGTTTTCCATGAGGAAAATTTTACATCTTCATCTTTTTTTAAAAAAATGAACTCCTTTATATAACAAGAGATGTTTACCAGCTAAATATCCCAAGATCTTTTAATCTTCTTTGGAGGGCCTGTTCCCTTTCCCTGTAATGATTTTTGTTGTTTTTCTCCAGGCTAGCACTGGTTTCTCCACATACCTTTAAAAATGCACTAGTTAAAGCCAGACATGTTCAAAGTAAATTTTCAATCAGTGTGAGAGGACCACATTATATACTTTTGAAATTTTCCTCAGGATTATGGAGGAAACAAGCCGTTAGCCTGTAGGTGATTCTGTCCTGCCACGGTTGGAAACAAAGGAGGGTGGAAAACGTCTTTAGACCATTCTTCTACCAAGCACAGCAAGATAGGATTTGTGGATTCTCAAGCGTGGGTAGAGTTACAGTTTTTCCTTGAGATCTGTATCAGAAACCACTGGTATTCCACAAAATTCTGGGGGGAGGGTTCCCTTTTATACTAATAAGATTACAGTGGGCACAAAACTGAACTACAATTTCCAGCTCTCCTGAACATGTATGTAGCCACCTGAGTTCAGTCACTCCATAGCAATGAGAGGAGAGGAAGTACCTGCTATTTATGGATCCGGGCTTTCATTCATATACTGTTTACTGAATACAGATGGAAACAAGGCCCGGGACAGTATTTATTTCTCCCTTGAGGAAAGATAGCAATAAAAATGATAGTACTCATTTTGGCCACAAACTGGGGGATGTTGCCAGCAGCTGGGGAGGACAGCTCAGTAATTCTGAACAACATTCCACAATGCAGAACTCAATACCCTAAAGCGGACTATCTCAATCACACTGAGACTGAGAGAGGCTACTGAAGGGGATGATAGAGTAAAGTCCCTGAATGACTACAAAGAGCAGAGCATGCCTGCCTGCTAAGGACTGCTCAGGACCATCGCTAGAGCGAGAAAGAAATGTCTACTGTTGTTGAACCTAAGAAATGCCAGCTCTGTGTGCCACCACAAACCATCTCACCATAACAAGGAGGGAAAGTAACATGTAATTTTCAATGTACAAATTAGCTGGAGCATGTGCACATGGAGATCTCTCCGACAGTCCTTTCCTTGAGCTTTTCCTTATAACACCTTGAAGGAGCATCTTAAAATCCTTGCTGCTGTCTCTGTGTGTTCACTTCTGCAGAGAGCTCCTACTGGATGGTCGCAGTTCTGTTTGGGTACACTGTGCACAGTGAGTCATAACCTCCACAGGGACAGGATCTGGACAACTCTTTTTATATCCAAAGATGTGTGTGTGTGTGTGTGTGTGTGTGTGTGTGTGTGTGTCTTGGTATTATGGCTGGTACAGAGTATATGTCAAAAGAGCTGGCTCAGTCAGTAAAGCATTTACTGTGTAAGTATGAAGACCTGCATTTGAATCTCCAGCATCCATATTAAAAATCAGGTGTGCAGTGGAAGGGGAAGCCCTGGGTCCTGCTAAGACTGAACCCCCAGTGAACTAGATTGTTGGGGGGAAGGCGGCAATGGGGGGAGGATGGGGAGGGGAACACCCATAAAGAAGGGGAGGGGGAGGGATTAGGGGGATGTTTGCCCGGAAACCAGGAAAGGGAATAACACTGGAAATGTAAATAAGAAATAACTCAAGTTAATAAAAAAAAAAAAATCAGGTGTGGTGGTGTGTATCTATGATCCCAGCACTGAAGAGGTGGATGTTAGTAGGCTCTAGGAACTCACTAATGGGACAATGTAGCCAAATTACAAGATTCGAGTTTTGTGACAGTCTATGTCTCAAAAAAAATTAAAGTGAACTGCTATTAAAGAAGCACCTGATGTCAAGCTCTGGCTAACATATGCAAATGCACAGATGCACACACACACACACACACACACACACACACACACAAATATATCAGAGGAATAAGTGAATTAAAACCAGGAAAGCCTGAATAATGGAAAATAAACTCTGAAACCAGTCTTGGAATAACTGTTGCTCTAGACCGCACATCAGCTAATGATCAAGTGTTCAAGTTTTAAATCTTCATCAAGCTATGGTTAATGAGTCCGTCTAGAAGTTGGTTTTAAATTGACTTTAGCCTCACCAAATTATAATACATAGGATCTACATTCTTGGTTTTTTTTGTTTGTTTGTTTGTTTTCGATTGTTTTTATTCATTTTTAAGGCAACAGCTCACTATTTAGATGAGATGAGCCTATCACATACTAGGGAGCTTACACTGGCTTCGAAGTCCTCTTGCCTCAGTCCCCCAAGTGCTTAGATTAGAGGCAGGCACGGCCGTATCCACCCATCTTTTCTCCCTTTGAAAACTCTGCCATTCAATGAGATCATGTGGTCTCTGCAATTAGGAATACTGATTGTCCCTTTCTAAAGATAAGCATGGATTCTTTAAAAATGAAATTGTAACTCTAAGCAAACCACAATTTTACTTACTGTTTTAAATTAGGATCAGGTATTTTTAAAAAGTTAGGATTCACAGTATGCATCCTTTTGTATTCTTCAAGTGGGATTTTTCATATGTAATTTTAATAGGAAAAAAGCAACACAGAAGTGACTTTCCGAAGACCTTTAAGTGGCAGTTAAAAGGCACACGTATGAGTGGCGATTGATGGCAGGTGCGATGCGCAGCTAACTGTAGGACAAATCAAACATGGGAACAGCACTGTGCACACAAGAGACCTGGGCGGATGGAGGGGTGTGTTTAGACAATGATTTCTGGAGAACAGTGTGCCTGTAGTTAGTTAGCTCATTCCTGGGAAGGATATGTTATCAGCCTGTTTTAGATTAGGAAAAAGTAATTTCATTGTTTCTTACTGACATGGAGTCCTAACTTCATTTAACTTGGTGGGTTGTGGACTTTCTCTAAACACATGTTCTAATCCACAAAGAGATTGCAAAATGCACAAGGTTATTGGAGGCATTCGACTAGGCAGTGCACAGCTGAAAGATCTTGGGGGCTCAGAATAAAACAGAAATAAGATACAAGTTCTGTGGCTTGTTGTTCAAGGCTTTCTACGGTCAAAAGTCCATCCTACTTCTGCTAAAATAGCTTCAAAATGTTTCATCACCATTGGATCTTCCAACTAGACCACACACAACACATTCCAACACACACAACACACACAATACACACTGGGCTGCTTTAAAGCTAGACACTCACATCCCCTTTCTATTGAAAACCTACATATTTCTCAGATGGAAATGGAAATCTGGTCTCTTCATGCCAATGAAGCTCTCCCTCTGTCACAGACCCACGGGGTTTTCTATGCCCCATGTCTTACAACGTCATCCAAAGGATTGTTCCTTCAAATAGCACACTTAACAGTGCTTTGTTAAGATTTTTTTCACAATGTAGCTTTTTCAGTTTCTTTATTTTATAAGATATAACAAAGCAATGTCCACAGGTGATCACATTCATCTGTAATAAATACATATGTAGTGAACAGACACTAAACAATTTTGAAACTATAAAAATTATAACATTGACAATAAAACTATGTCAAATGTGCTTCTCTTAGGCAGGTGCAGTTTGACAATGCTACTACTTGCGGGGAAAGCCCAATTCATAAATTAATTGTAACCGAACTAGAGAGTCCAAGTAGTACTACGATTTCTACAACGTAATTATATCCATGCAGCTGATGTACTACTTTTATTGATGTAAATTACACGTCAAAAGGCCACATTGTAAACTCAAGTCGATAATTTGGTGTGGCTTCCTTTTTATTTGTTTAACCAAGTTGGCATACTGCCCACTAGAACAACCAGGATACTGTAGAGCCTTAAGACCTTTTAGTTCATCTGAGGCAGCGCTAACCTGAGTTCACCTGTGTTCCCCAGAGCTCCCACACCTGCCCTTGAAAAAAAAAAAAAACTGGACTGTCTCCTCTCTAAAGCACCATATATCCTAAGCAAAAGTCACTTCTAAGTGCAAACATATTCTCATACTTTACAGAAGTTGAAAAACTGTGGCCCTCATAAGCAAAAGAAGACTTTTCAAATAATAATGAAATTGAAAAGAGAAAATGCATCCAATTTCTCATACTAGTGACCTACACTTAACTCTGACTTTCATGTCAGACTACCGAGTGAGACGGTATTGACTTTTTCATATCCTCAGAAGAAATCTTCGTAATAAGTTATTGAGGCGAACACAGCACTATATAAGCACCATCATTTAGTATTTATATTTTCCAATTTCTGCACAGATCAAATATTATAAATCCAAGATTTATAATCAAGAACTAATATAAAGAAATATATCCCTGTGTATAGTACTGAATAAGTATCTCCATTCTAAAATGAAAATAACTCATAGTGGAATACATGCATTTTAAAATATATTTGCTTAGTTTAGGGGCTTTCCATAGTAGAGATATTTTTTTAAAACATAAGTTTACCCCCCTTTTATTATTCTGATGATCAGAGTTTACCTCTTTATGAGGCTGGGAGCCCTTGCTGAATTGTGACCATACAAACTTAAATCACATAATCCTCTTTCAAGAACACAGAAATGTCGAGGGTAGGAAAATATTATATTAATAACACGGCAGTCTGCTCTGCCTTACCCCACACCCTCGGTGAGGAATCTTGTGAACATGAGGCTACCAACTGCACCAGAACAGAGTTAGACACTGCTGGCATCTTCTAAAGGAAGGGAAATCAAGGATTAGTACGTGTCCGGCTATTGCTCAATTATATCATAGGAGAAAGCAAATTTGCATGTTTCCAAAGTAAACTTCTAGAGTCATTGTTGCCCGCCCCCTTCTCTCCGGAACACAGAGAGGAGAAGACAGCCAGCGCTGCTGCCAGCAGGAAGCTGGGAGAAAGCCAGATTAACCCATTCGGGAGCATAGAAAGGGCCCAAGTCTGAGGGGGTCATCAAGTGCAGGTGAGGTAGGAAGAACGCAGTCAGCTGCATGCTCCTCCCTCTAGACTTTTCTTACATTTATACAAACTATACTGAATCCCATCTACAAAATGTACATACATTTCCAAGCCTGAAAAACTACAAGTGAAGACTGGGTTGTGTGAAACGACAAGGTCACAATGTATTTTCAGCAAATCAAGGAGAAGCAGAAATGGTGCCTACTGCTCTAGGGCCTGGGGGTTTTAAAGACACTTATGAAGAAACAGGAAACAAAGGCAAAACAAATCCTAGGTCCCAGGCATCTCATACCAAACCTACAAACTGGGGAGGTGTAACAGAGCCCACTTCATCATAGTTTCCTTCTAAATATTCTCCTGTCTTCTCCTAAAGACATAAATTTCAAAGCCCCAATTACAGAAGGTGTGTTTTTCTCAAACTTTTGCTATGTCATTCCTTTTCAACATGTAATAAGTACTTATGAATACTTCTCATCAGAAAAAAAAATCTCAATTGGAAAGTCCTACAAAACTCCAGACAAGATGATCATGAAGCCAGGTCAAGAACTGGGGTCATACAGGATGATGGGAATAGAAGATAAAACCAATGACCAAACTACTCATTGTGAATAGAATTCTCCTTAAGTGACTCTCTTCTTTGGAGCCCTTTAATTTCTCTGTCTTTCCAGCTTTCGCTCTGTAACCATCTCAGCTCTTCATGAAGGCTCAATATTTAGGAAGATCAAACACTAGGATACTGAGAATACCCAATTCTCCCAAGAGAATACCCACACTGCCCTTCTCCTCTTCCAGAGAGGGTCACTGTGCAACTGAAAGTTCACTTTAAAAAATAAAGTTCTTTCCATAAGTGGGTCCACAAGAATTACTTGCAAATGCATTTTCCACATTATAAAGTGTGTCTTAACGAAACACAATAAATTCAACGGCAACGTGATTACTGTACTTGTAAAACAGTTGGTGTTTCAGCCCCTTAAAAAAAAGTATGCTTGGAAAAATGGATTCTGTTTCAACAGTTAAAGGACATAATTATTTTTCTGCCGCATAACAATTTTTAAATGTTAATGAGTTAAGATGCAGCTCCCGTGGAATAATCAAGTGTAACATTTGGTTGCTTGGTTCCCCCTTTTTTGGTGTTGTTTTGTTATTTTTTTATTACGACGGACAAATAATATGCAAGGATCTTCAAAAACCACTGGTCTCGGGAAGCTACAGTTTGACAGCTGCCTGAGAAAATGTATTTTGTAGGTCGTATCTGAGAAGAAAGAGAGTGAATTTTCCGAACATCAGGCCACAGCATTTTGGATGGTGGTTGGGGTACTTTACAGCACAGCACTAACATCTCTGGGATCCATATACTTCAGAGGCTCGATACCCGCACGCTGCGTTTACAGCAAATGGAACTTTTCTAGACATTAGTAAAGCTCTTACAGAGGCAAGCTCAGTGAATAGCTAGTGTGTGGTTATTGTACTTGTTAGACGAGGTGTATGTGTGACATCAGCATTTCCCCCCGAAGGATATCTTTCACTTAGAAGTTCTAGAAGTAGTATTGTATGCTCATGATGACGCATCTCCCTATACGTAATTTAATCCACCTGGCTCAATGTAGAAAGTACTTAAGATTACTTCAAACTGTAAAGCGCCATTAACTGCCAAGGCCAGCGAAGGGTGAAACCAAAAAAAAAAAAAAAAAAAAAAAGAGGGAGGGGCAGTCAGAGGGCTAAAGGAAAGGCTCAGCCGCTAAGAATGCAGACTGATGTTGCAAAGGACCTGTGTTCAGTTCCCAGAGCACTCATCAGAAGGCACGAGCAACTCTGGAACCGGGGAATCTGACGCCCTCTTCAGGCTCCTATGGTCACCTACACCCACATAAAGACACACCTATACACAAAAGTGAAATTAAAATTCTAACCCCAGAGGGCATGCTGCTCAGCAGCAGAGCACCCATCTAGAATGTTCCTTCCATTCTGTCCTCGGCACTAAAAGACAAAAACGGCATTCAAGTATAGAACGGATAGAATTTCAGAATGGCAGTCTACTGTGCTAAGAACGTCAAAACTGTTCCTACTTTCTGGCTTAGTTCCTTCTAAGGTTTTATTGTAAGGACTGGAAAAATCCATTGTAATAGAAGACTGGAAACAGCTTAAGTTCTAGCGTGAAAGAAAGTTCTGCCTATCGACTAAAAATCTTTTCTTCTTGCATCACTTAGATGAAATAAGCAGTCTCTTAAAACTCGGGTCACAAATCGGAATACAAAATCCTGTTTGATTTAACCCTACCGGCTCATCTGCTTATTCCTAGTCTTGTCTGCAGTAACTGAGACCAAGTTTTAAGCTGTGTACCAATAAAATTAAATTCATTTAAAGTAAATATTTGTGGACGTATTTGCAAATAACTTTATGTGTCTTTTATTCCCCCACTGAAATCGGTCAGCCCTCTTACATACCTGTTTAAAAGGTACGTAAAATCAGTAAGTGAATGGTTGCTCCTAACTGGAAACACCAGATTCCTGTTCATAATAGGGAAGTGACTGGCTTGCAGCAGGCAAACATACACTCTTAAGACTCTACAAACATCAACTATCGGGACCCCCAGAGCTCCCAGGGACTAAACCACCAACCATGGCTCCAGCTGCATATGTAGCAGAGGATTGCCTTATCTGGCATCAATGGCAGTGTAAGCCCTTGGTCCTGGGGTGTCTCCATGCCCCAGTATAGAGGGATGCTAGGACGGTGAGGCGGGAGTGGGTGGATGGGTAACAGAGCACCCCCATAGAGGGAGGGGAGAGGGGATGCGATAGGGGGTATGAGGAGGGAAAACCCGGAAAGGGGACATTTGGAATGTAAATAAACAAAATAACCAATAATTTAAAAAGAGACTCCCTTCCGGTGAAACTGCATATCCTAGTGGTCTTGAAAGGACCCTTAGGACTTAACGTCTGGAAAAGTAGAATCGTTTAATAAGATTTCTTGTTCATGCACTGCTGCAGCTCAGTTCAACCAGTTTTCAGTCCTCTAGGAAGCTCTGAAGGGCCTGAAGTTCTGACAGCCTGCTCTCCGGGCTCTGAGATGAACAGCTGAATATGTATGGGTGCGAGAAGACAGGACAGGAAGCCCTTTCATAAGCGCGCCAGCGCTTAAGGACGCCCTTTGTCAATCCTCGCTTTAACTCCACTCCATTCCCTCTTGTCTGGCCTTCATGAAGCTGAGGCCAGCTGGGCTCCATTCTTCTCCAGTAACCCTCTAACTGTTTTCAGAGAGTTATAGTTCACCCATTAGCTCCCAACCCCGGGCCCTGTGAAGTTCCTTGAACCTTACGGTTCCTACTGCGCTTTGCCAGTGGACCCCATACATGCCAGGCCTCAGTCCTTTCCTGCTGGAAGATTTTCCTGGTTCGAGGAAATAGAATTCACTGCTGTGTGTGCGTGGCTTTAAAAGACGTCACTTCTTGAGTACAGTCTTTCGGATGGGAAAAGGGAAATAAGCCTGTCGTATTTGTTTTGGAGTTCTCTGTTAAAGGGAATGACTAAGACTCTTTCAGGCCCTTGGCCGAATAGAGCACTTACAGAGAATCCCTAGTGTATTGAAGCTGAACTAGTTCATTAATGATGGCTTCGTGACCCTAAGCAAGGCTTGGTCTGTGTCATCGCCTCCAGATGTTCTCAGCTGGAGTGTATCATCCATTAGAAGGAACTAGCTCTCTGAATGCTCCCATTCACGTCGCAGAGTTGTCGATGGGGGTTCCCTGATCTCAGTGGAGAAATGGTCTGGTGGCAGCCTTCTATTTATATCTTCAAGTATGCCTAGCTTTTATGGCTTATGCCGTTATGGCAAGAAGAGGTGACGGTTTCAAGGTCAGAGGTGACTCTACGCTATGGCTATAAGGCTATACGTCCAGTGATATAAATAAGAACAAATCTCTCTTAACTGCTTGATAATTTTATGTCACTGAAACACTTATTCATAAGCAGGAAATCCATTTCTTCCTTCTTTAGCGGGCTATGCTTTGTTTGGTGTTTTTACTGTCAGTTCTAACTCCTAGAATGGCGTGCTATTCAAAAAGTAGCTAATTGGAATTGGCTGCATCCAACACACACACACACACACACACACACACACACACACACACACACACACACACACGATTTCCAAACAAATACTGTGGCCTTCACATTGACTCTAGAAGTTGCCATAATAAGTGAATAAATAAATAAATAAATAAGTCTCGGCCATGACTGCCAGTGAAAACTTATTTTCTTAACTGTAACAAAGAATTTTAAAGCCCTAAATACTATATTAGTTTGATGATTAAAATAAATATTCCTTAGCAACATGGTAATCTGTGTGATTATCTCGTTAGTTAAATATGTATTTATAACCAATTGCCACAAATTCCTCCAGATAAATTGCTATTAACCTCAGTGACTCTTACAGCATTTAATATAATTTCTTAAATTAGAAAGAAATAGTTATCTACAAACAATTAAGTATGGGCTCTACTTTCCAAATATTGAATCCATCTTTCAAATTAGATATTTAAACTCTCTTTATTCTATGTCATAAAACATTAATTATAAGCCATACAAAGTACATTTAATTATGGCTAATTATGAAGCGAAATGAGCAAATTGCCTACATAAAAATTTCACACATTTTTCTACCATGGACAATATAACATGAGCCTGCAAATTTAAAATTGTCAAATAAAGCATTTTGTCTGTGAGAGACCACACGCGAAGAAAGCCTAGAAAGTTCTCTCCAGGGCTACCAGCAATTGACAGTCTGTAAAGCCAGACAGTACTGGCCAGAGTCACTGCCCCAAAGCTCCGAGTCTACTGTCTTGAGCAGACTCAGACAGTTCCAGACTTGGTAACACAATCCCTCCAGACCTCTGCAGTCACTTATTCACTAAACACCACTTCCAGAAAAAGAATGAATGATCTATATTTTTAATCAATGTTTGTAACACCTTTCTGAAAATTGTCGTTGAATAGATGTTCCTCTAATCCCATTGAGATAAAGATTTTTTTTTTAACTTTTTCTTTTTGTCAGCGACAAGTAGAACAGATGAGAAGAGTATTTCGTGGGTTGAAATGCATGTCTCTTCTATCAACATCCCACCTCTGTTGACATTACTTGCAATTAAATAAACATGGGAACAGGGTCAAACCTGTTGCACAGCTCCCACTCAAAGCTGGCTCTAATGGTCTGTGCGTCTAACAAGTAATTCTGCTGTCAGTGGAAACTTGAAGATTTTGAGGGCGCTCGAGGAATCCTCTTGCCAAGGGGGCTTCAGACTTCCATAAGTATTGAGCCAATTGCTGCTCACAGAATAGGCCTGCTTTCTCTGAGCAAATGCTTTTAACTTCCCAAAGAGAGTCGCTGTGTTTCATTACCTTGATTTCTTGCTTTCATTCCAAATAAGGCATACAGAGCCACCTCGCTTCATTTTGTATCTGTCATTGGGAAGTTGGCAAAGCCTCAAACAAAGCATTTCTAGCCAAACCTTTTCTTTTCTCTCTTTTTTTTTCATTTCTTCCTTTGTTTGTTTTGTTAGTGACTAGGTAACATATCCTATTAGTACCAAAACATAAACAACAATGTTGTGTCAAGTATTGCTACAACTTTACCATGTTGTTTCCTGTGCACCAGTGTGGCTAAAGAAATCAAGTGATTGCTGGCAGGAACCGGGAATAGGTGTCTCCTGAAGTATCTGCTGAGCCTGACCAATACAGATGTGGATGCTTGCAGCCAACCGTCTGACTGAGCACAGGGACCCCAGTGGAGGATTTAGGGGAAGGACTGAAGGCACTGAAGGGGTGTGGAACCCCATAGAAAGAACAACAATATCAACCAATCAGACCCCGCCCCCAGAGCTCCCAGGGATTAAACCACCAACCAAAGAGTACACATGGAGGGACCCATGGCTCCAAATGCATATGTAGCAGAGGATGGGCTTATCTGGCATCAATGGAAAGAGAGGTCCTTGGTCCTGTGGAGGCTTGATCCCCCACTGTAGGGAAAAGTCACGTCAGTGAGGTGGGAGGGGGTGGGTGGGTGGGGAAGCACCCTTATAGAAGCAGGGGAAGGGATGGGATAGACAGTTTGTGGAGGGGAAACCCAGAAAGGAGATAACATTTGAAATGTAAATAAATAAAATAACCAAAAAAAATATACACAGCTTTAAGGAAGAATGAAAGGAAGGAAGGAAGGAAGGAAGGAAGGAAGGAAGGAAGGAAGAAAGAAAGAAAGAAAGAAAGAAAGAAAGAAAGAAAGAAAGAAAGAAAGAAAGCAGGCAGACTCATGTTATCATTTCCCTTTAGAAAGACCAAATGAGCACCAAGTCCAGGGCAGGGAAGAGAAGAGGGGCATACTGCCCATTCCAGCCAACATGCTCGTAGTCACGTTGCAGTCTCTATTTCTATCTAACTCAAGTTGCTTTTCCCAAGGAAAAGAAGCAAGCCTTCTTAACTTTCAGAAGCATAAGAAAAAACTCATGGAAGAAAGTAAAGATGAGAAAGAGCAGCTCCCTCGGTGATCAGATGACACGAGCAAGCAGAGCCCCAGCCAAGCATCTGAGAACTCGGCAGTTTCTGTCAGGACAACTAGCAGCGGCGGCTGTAAGGACAGTCACAGCAAAAAGATGGGAGTTCTACACAAGTCATCTCAAGATTTGAGATTCAAGACTCTAAACGACAGGAACAAAAAGAAAAGCACCATCAGCAAATGAATTCTTCTTCATTGAGGCACAAATTCACCTGATTTCCACTCCGCCTGACGGTGGAACACTCGATTCATACTCATAAGTCATAACCATAATATCCTACTGCCCTACTGGGTGGAGTTGGGGCGAGGAGAAATTGTTATAAGTAGGTTGGCATGAGGAAAGAAAACCCTACTAGTGACCTTTCTGACTGTCACTCCGAATCAGCAGGCAAAACCAAATCTGTGCTTCCACACGAATAATACAGCACACAGGGAACTTTCTACAAAGGATGTGGATTGAGCCTTTTTTGACCCATTCCTTCCTTTAACAAGCCATTGTAATCTCATCACTATTTTCCTTTTTAAATTCCTATCTCACCTACGTATTTTTCTACAAACATCTTCCTATTAGAAACACTGAAGAGTAATATAATTTAGCATGGTCACGGTCACAAACTGAGTCTTACAGGAGTCTTCTCTCATAGTAATATCCCTGAACTAAAAAAAAAAAAAAAAAAAAAATTGTCAACGTCATCGTTTGGATGTAGAATAGCTCCCAATAGCTTGTCTGTTCCCAGTTTGGCACTATTGGGAGGCAGAATTGTTAAGAGGTGTGACCAAGCCTTGGGCTCATAATGTGCTTGTCCCTAAAGGGACTGCAGCCTCTCCTCTTCATTTTTCAAGTGCAAGCCATTCGCTCTGCCACCATGACTCCTCCCCACCATGACATCCAAAGTCCTGCAAACAACAGGGCCAACAACCATGGACTGAAACTTCAGATACCGTGAGCTCAAATACATCTTTTCCTTCTAAACACAGGGCCTCACGTTTCTGTTATAGTAATAAAAAGTTAATAAGGTTAAGAAATGATGTGGATTTCTGTTGTAGCCTTAGTGATTTTTTTTTGTATTGAGAGTTTTGTCAACCTGTTCAAAGCATATAAAATAACTGCCTGTCTAAAATCTACATGCGAGATACATTTTTTAAAAGACTTGAAGTATCTCGGTATTTCGTCAATCACTTCATCAATATTATGGCCTTTGAGATCCTGAGAACATTCCAAGAAAATGAAGACAATGTGTAGAAAAATAGCCTAGACAATTCAACTCTAAATTTCTCAGTTCCAAACAAAACCAAACCTCACATGACAATGCTTGCCTTCCTGCATAATTACTAAAAACCTGTACACTTTCTTAATTTCAAACTTGACCCAAAGCCAAGAAGGCACTGGTATCCAAGGAGTTAATAAGAGTAATTGCCAAGGTGCATCCCAGGACTGCTTTTCCAGGGTTGATTTTATGACTTTATGCAGAAAAAAACCAAAATCATACACACCCTTTATTCATGAAAATGACTTGTGTCTATTAAATTTGAAATGTTCCCATTTTGAAACTACATGAATCTGACTAATTACATACTTGGCTTTCCTAGATATATAGGACAAAAGGATTGTTTATGTTCTAGAGGAATTCATTAAGTTTTAGAATAATCTTACACTCTAAAAATTTTGTTTTGGTAAATGACTCTTAGGCTGGGGGAGTAATGGTACACCCTACGATTTTCTTTATTATTCTTTTTTATTCTATCACTGTAAAATTCAAGCAGAGAAGCAAAGAAAAGGGTCATTGTATAGACACTTGTGATCAGAGTCAGGATAAAAACTGTCACAAATTTTGTTTACTGTGTTTTATTTCATTTATTTAATTATTTTGTCCACGGGTGGGTGCGTGCACACTGTGCATGTAAGGCAGAAGACACCATGTGGGAGCGAGTCAGTTCTCTCCTCCTGGCATCTGACTTCCAAGAACTGGACTCCTCATCATACTCGGCAGTCAGTACCTTTACCAACTGAGCCATCTTCCTGACCTGATTTTAGGTATTTTAGAAAAAAATGAATAATATTAAGAGAAACTTAACACAAAAATTCAATGAATTTCAATATAAATGGACATACTATAACGTGAACTTACTTATATCTTTATGAGCAAGAAAGCACCTGGGAAGCAGCACATACACTCACACACACACACACACATACTTACACATACACATGCACACATACACACACACCACACATACACACACCTAAGCATGCCCATATACCAAACACACACACACCGCACACACATACACACCATACACACACACACATACACAACACACACACACACACACACACATCTACACATACCCATATACCACATACATACACCACACCACAAACATACACACATACACCTACACATATCTATGCACCACACACACACATACCTGAACACCACACAAACACAACCTACACATACCCAACACCAACATACACACACACACACACACACACCTACACATATTCGTACACCACACACACACATACATACACACCTACACATATCCATATACCATGCACACACACACCATACCCAACACCACCACGCACACACCTACACATATTCATACACCACACACACATACCCAAACACCACACACACACCAACATATATTCATACACCATACACAGACACATACACACACACTTACACATACCCATACACCACACACACACACCTACACATACCCATACACCACACACACACACCACACACCACACACCACACACACACACACACACGCCCATACGAGAGACAGAGAGACAGAGAGAGAGAGAGAGAGAGAGAGAGAGAGAGAGAATTAGCCTTATAAGTATATGCATGTGCTTCCCTATGCTTCCTATACATTTGGCATATATACAAGTGTCCCTACTCCAAAATTCTGCATCCCAAGATTCAGTTTTTCCACTTAACACATTATGTAGCCATGAAGCTATGGAAAGAATCACGACTTAAACCTTGCCTTTTACTTCGTGAAGTAAAGCAGTTGGTCTCTGCTGACAAATTCTAAGACAGGCAGATATCCCACCACTACCCCTGACTGTCGATCCTGGCAGCATGGATATGCAATGTAATTCTGTTCTGCCGTGAAAAAGAACGAGATGATATCATTTTTCAGGAAAATGAATGGAACTGGAGATCGTGATGTTAAGTGAAACAAGCCAGACCCAGATTGTGCTGCATATTTAGTCTCACATGCAAAAGTGTAGATTACATACGTGTGATATGAAAGTACGAAGGGAACCATTCCAGAAGACGAGGGCCCTTGGGAGGGTGGGGAGAAGAGTGGAGGGCGATGGGGGGTGGATATAAGTCAAATGCTCTACATCTCTGTAAATGCGTCAGTGCCACTCAGCTTTCTGTGCACTGAATGCACACTAATATGAATAAAAGGAAAGAAAAAACTGAAAACTAGGCCTGGGGTCCCTCCACAAAAACCCACTAGGCCTATAATATAACTTAATGTGTGCTGATTTTTAATTTTAAATCCAGAGAGTGGATGATTCACATGGTACTATGAGAAGAAATAGGGCGGTGGGGGATTGTGCCACTCTCCAATAAAGAAAAATGGCCCCCACGAAATCCAAAATAAGCAAAACTCCATACCTGTGGGGCTTTTCATGGGCCCCCTGACTTCCTTTACCAAGTTCCCCCTTGCTTCACTAATCCACCATTAAGCCACTAGCCCGACAACTCTCTATAGCCAGTCCTGTCTTCAGGTGTTCTCTCTTGCAACATATCCACTCCTTTCCCACATCAGGCTTTAGAAGATCCACTCACACTCTTCAGCACACTTCAACATTTTAGGGAGGGTGCACTATAACTCCTTCATGTTTAACATCCTTCATGTTTAAGAATTTTGTTTTATCTTCTTGCAAGTTCCCTGAATTACATCCAGGAGTTGTAGCTTTTCATGGCTTTTAGTTTCGGTTGTATAGAAACCTCATTCTGGTTTACCAGGAGTGCTTTTGAGTAGCTCGAGGTTCATTTTTAGCAGTTGCTCGAGGTGTATACACAGCTTTGTCTACTGGTATCGATTATTAAGTAACAGGGGAAACGCAAGCTCCCTTGAGCTTCCTTTGCTCACTCTGTCATAATACAAGCCTTTGTACACCCTCCAGCTCAGACATTGAGAACCATCAATCTAACGTAGAGAGATGACGAGGTAAAGGACCCACATCAACGCTCTTTCTGTTGTTCTTTCTCCCTGGTGTGCCAAGATTCTTCCTGCTATCATCTCCATTCTGTTTGGAAAAGACTTAGGCATTGTTTCTGGATACATTTACTGGCTCCGTACTCCTCGTTTTCAGTAACCAAAGAATAGCTCAATTGCTCTTACTCCTAGAGAATTTTTGGTAGAATTAAAATATGGGTTATTAGTTACATTTCTTTTTTATTTTAATTTTTTTTACACTCCAGATTTTTTTCTCCTCACAGTCCACCCTCAGACTATTCTAAACCCCATACCTCCTCGCAGCCCCCTGTCTCCATGAGGATATCTCCACCCCCCCAACCCTCCATTCCTCCCACTCCCCACCCCGCCAGACCTCTAAACTCCCTTAGAGCCTCCAGTCTCTGGAGGATTAGGTGCATCTTCTTTGACTGAACCCAAACCCGGCAGTCCTCTATTGTATATGTGTTGGGGGGCCTCATATCAGCTGGTGTACGCTACCTGGTTCGTGGTCCAGTGTCTGACAGATCTTGGGGGTTCAGGTTAATTGAGACCACTGGTTCTCTTACAGGGTCACACTCCTCCTCAGTTTCTTCCAGCTTGTCCTTAATTCGACCAATGGAATCGGCAGCTTCTGTCCATTGGTTGGGTGCAAATATCTGCATCTGACTCACCTGATTGTTGGGTCTTTCAGAGTGCCCTTTTTGTATGCTACATAGTAAGACCTGGTTTTAATGGACTGAGAACAGGGTCCCCATTGGAGGAGTTAGAGAAAGGACTGAAAGAGCTAAAGGGGTTTGCAACCTCATAGGAAGAACAATGATATCAACCAACAGACACCCCAGAGCTCCCAGGGACTAAACCACCAACCAAAGAGTACACATGGAGGGACCCCTGGTTCCAGTCACATATGTAGCAGAGAATAGCCTTGTTGGGCATCAGTGAGAGGAAAGGCCCTTGGTCCTGGGAAGGCTTGATGCCCCAGTGTAGGGGAATGCCAGGGTGGGGAGGCGGGAAGGGTTGGGTGAATGGGTGGCGGATAGGGGCTTTAAGGGTGGGAAACTGGGAAAGGAAATAACATTTGAAATGTAAATAAAGAAAATATCCAATAAAAGAAAAGAAAAAAAAAGAAGCAAAATGTCCAAAATCAGGAAGCAGAGATGGGAAGATTCTTGTTTTCCCATTTTGTCTTTATATTCAGACCAAAACCCCAGCCATAGAATGGTCCTATCTACATTCAAGACATGTCTTCTACCTTCAGCTAAACTTCTCTATCAATGTCCTCTCCGATATTGATACCCTATTTGCAATAGCCAAGAAGCGGAACCATCCTAAACGTCCTTCAGCACATGAAGGTGAAAATGGGAAACATATGTACAGTAGAAAACAGTTCAACTGTAAAGATAATGAAATCATGAAAATTACAGGCGATTGGATAGCATATGTTCACTGTCATTTAAGATTCCTAGCTCTTTCTCTTCTGATGTGTGTATACAACACAGAATCATGGCAGAAACCAGGAAAGTATAGAGGCACCACCAAAGCGGAGGCTAGAGAGGGGAATCGCCAATACAAGTATTATAAAGCAGCAATGGTTGGCCAAGGTAGTCCAAGTGACTTCTAAAATAATATAGACTATGGCTGGTCCCACTGGTTGCTTCTCGAAGGTTGACAGTAAGCCCCAATTGCTGAAGGCACTGTACAGTAGGGACCCAGGTCTCAGATTAGTCTAGCTTCCATGGTACTGGAAAATTCAATGCAAGCTGCCAAGAAAGGGAGAAATCAATGAATAGTTCAACCCTCCTATGTTGCCTATGAGTTATAACAATGATCTCAATAGCAAGCTATTCATAAAGGTGCGGTATGCGGAACTTAGATCTTGGTGGTAACCAACAACTGTCTAATCAGATTTGATACTCACTCATCAGGAGGGAAACCATGCCTGGTCCTGGAAATCTAGTCAACTCTCTACAAAGAGTGACGCAATGACTCTTAGAAGAGAATCTACTGTTGCCACTTTTCTAGACCAGCACAATTTTCTATTACATTCTAAAGCTGATCCTTACACCCACAAATAAGAGTACGTGTGAGGTGCCACACTTACTAAAGGAGCCTCTCTTTACCACAAATGGAGATCACTACAGAAAATCACAATTGGGTATACTGTAGAGATCAACAGACTGTGGCGAACCAAGTCCCAGAAGATACATCTACATCACAACTCATGGATCTATGATTCATAGAATTATGGAAGAGAGGCAAAAAGACTGTAAAAGCCAGATTATCAAGAAATCTTCTGTAAAACAATTCCTCATAGAAATTCCTGCATAAACAAAATCTAAAAACTGTCTGTTTCAATTAATTAACTTGCTAACATGAAGAGGGAGGAATCTCATAGGGATCTCATTCTTTTCTCTTTTTTTACTTTATTAATTTTTTGTTGGATATTTTTATTTGCATTTCAAATGTTATCCCCTTTCCCAGTTTCCTGTTCCTAAACCCCCATCCCATCCCCCTTCCCTCTGCTTCCATGAGGGTGTTCCCCACCCACCCACTCCTCCTGTCTCCCCACCCTGACATTCCCCTACACTAGGGGGTCCAGCCTTGGCAGGACCAAGGGCTTCTCCTCCCATTGATGCCAAACAAGGCCATCCTCTGCTACATATGCAGCTGGGGCCATGGGTCTGTTCATGTGTAGACTTTGGATAGTGGTTTAGTCCCTGGGGGCTCTGATTGGTTGGTATTGTTGTTCTTATGGGGTTGCAAATCCCTTCAGCTCCCTCAGTCCTTTCTCTAACTCCTCCACTGGGGACCCCAATCTCAGTTCAATGGTTGGCTGTGAGCATCCACCTCTGTATTTGTCATGCTCTGGCAGAGCCTCTCATTCTTAGATAAATAACTGTAGAAACCTAATGACTGAGAGAGGGAGACTTAGCCCATTGTTAACACAAAATGGTCAGCTCTGAAGCCACATATACACAATAGAAATGAACCCAGTAGTTTGTATTTATATATTTGTGCATATCCATATGTAACAATAACAACTGAGGAACAAGAGAGACTATCAACTTGAGAGTGAGTAGAGGGACTAGAGGGAGTTGGCAGAAGGGGACTAAGAATGGAGTGGAAGGAGAGAAGGAATGAGGGAAAGTGATACAATTATAATTTAATTAAAAGGTACAAAATAAAAATTTATCTTTATTAATTATTACTACAGATGTGTTTGTGAGTTCATATGAGTTTGTGGATGTGTGCACTCCATGGTCTCTATGTGGAGATGGGGGTCAGAAGACAACTTTCTCAAATGAGAGGGTTGTCTCTTTATACCCTCAGCTGTAAGGATGGATCTTCCGGTTCCCTCTAGAGCTGGATGACATATGTTCTTGCTTGCTGAGCCATTTTGATGGCCCTAGAATGTAAATTTAAAAATATTAAAATATCTGATCTCAATCAAAAACATGTACAAATTGATGGGAAACATTGGCAAGAGAGAGAAACAATTTCCCATTAAAAATTATAAACATCTAATTTTTAAAGATGAAAATTTTGTCAGATATTGGTAGCCCCAGCCCATAGGAGGCAGAGGCAGGTAGCTCTGAATGAGTCTGAGACTAGTTTGTTCCACAAGGTTAGTTCGGGGACAACCAAGGCTACACAGAGAAACCCTGTCTTGAGAAAAACAAACAAAACAAAAACAAAAATACCTGCCTCCCCAAAACAGACTCCAACTCCAAAACCTACAAAAAAAGACCAAACAAACAAAAAAGGAAAACTCCACTTGGCAAATCCCACAAAAAATAACATGGGTGGAAGAACCCTAAATGAGGGTCAGGGCATGGGGTCATTTTGAAACTTGCCTGAATTCTCATAATCCAGTGAAAACCAAAACCTTAACCCAAATATCGCAGTATTTTAAAGTAGATCGCCATTAGCTGAACTCAGAGATTTGATAACATTAAGGAAGTTACGGTAATTTGGGTGTTAAATGTTCCTTCCCTGACAGATGGAGAGACCCACAGCCAGGCATTATGTGGTGGTGAGAGACTCTAAATTGGAGGTCTCCATCATATCCTTCCTGCCAGACATAAGGGGATCCCACCAAAGAGGAGGTGGAAAGACTGTAAGAGACAGGGGGGATGGAGGGCAACAGGAGAACAAGGTCTCCTCAATCAACATATAAACTCACAGAGTCTGAAGCAGCAAACACAGCAACAAGCCTACATGGCTCTACACAAGGTCCTCTGAGTATATTAATACATATTACAGTTATTAACTTAGTATTCTAATTGGACTCATGACTGAGACCAAGTGGGTCTCTCACTCTTGTTCCTGCTCTTGGAACCTTTTCCCTCCTGATAGACTGCTCTATCCAACTTCGATATGATAGTTTTTAACTTAGCCTTAAATTTTGTCATGTTGGTTGCTATCTCTTGGAAGCCTGTTCTTTTCTAATAGGATATAGAAAGGGAGTAGATGGGGGGTGGCAGGGAGAGGAGTGGGGAGGAACTGGGACAAGTACAGGGAGGGAAACTATAATCAGGATATATTATATGAGAGACGAATAATAGATTCTTTAAATAATAAAAGAAAAGTAAAGTTTAAAAAAGAAAAGTTCCTTCCCTGTTTCTGAGAGAAGCTGAGGTGATTGGAGAGAATTCTCAGCAAAGCATATGATTTAAAGAAAAAAAGAGGCAGGAAAAATTAACCAAGGAACTCAGAAGAGAAAGAGCTGACAATTTGTTCCGTATGGGTAATGCATTCCAGTTCATTGATACCAGTGTTTACTTTTCAACCTGTTTAAATTACAAAGGGATGGAACATATTTAGAAGAATGTGCTCCCCACTTTTTTTAAACAGCTCCCCCTTCTTCATGACTCCTTTTTGATAGCTTCATTTTGCTTGGTCAAAACTTCTCCAACTTCAAGATTCTTCCTTCATCCTTTCATATCAGACAGACAGAGACAGACAGAGAGAGAAGGAGGAGGAGCTGAAGGAGGAGGGAGAGGAGGAGAAGGGAGGGTAGGAGAGAGGGAAGGACAAGCAGAGGGAGAGATGACACAAAGAATCATGCAGGTATTTTTGCAAACTGAGCCCAGGAGCCCTGGCATGAAGCTCAAGCAATCTATCAAGGTGTTTTGCAAAACAAAAGGCAGCTTACTTTAAAGAGAGGTGATGCTAATTGTTCAGAGCATAAATGACTCTATCAATTCTATCCCAACCCCTTTTCCTGTTGCAAATACATGACTATGAAATGTCACAGAGGGATTTTTGCCATTCACTTCCCATGCTTACTGATAACTCCAATCAGACAGAGAGCCATTGCTTAACTAGATTGTCTTCTCTTACATTTATGTTTGAATGTAAATAACTCCCTAGGATTTAGCTATGACCTAGGAATTCGTGCCTGCTATGACCTGTTAGCAGCAAAAACCAGGAACAGAAAAATGGAAAGATCAAATGAGTACTCATTCACAAACCTGTTACATATACACACAAATAATAACTAATAATAATAACTTTAAAAATTATTTACTGGTTAACAAAAAAAGATAATCATTATATGCCAATATTGTGCAGGATTCAAATTAAGTAAGGTATATCCATTAAGGAGCAGGAAGTTCTTCAGAGCCAAATTTTCCGATACAGCTGGCACTCCTGCATCCTGACATTCGTGGAGGAAGAAGGTCCATCCGCTCACAACAGCATGAAGAAAACACCAAGAGGTGAAAGAGAGGGTGGTTATCTGGGTGTAGATGAAATAACTACCTTTCCCTTTGTTTTTGCTCAGGAAAGTTAAACTTGCAAGAGTCTGGAGCAATATAAAGAGATAAAAGTGAACACTGGGAACTGGGTAAGATGCTCGCTATGCTCGCCAATAAGATTTCACTTTAGGCACACCAACAACAAAAGGCAAATTTCCCCCTGTACTCTCCATCTCTTTGACATCAGTTTTAAAACAATTTTAAAAGTTTTCATGAATATTTGAGTGCTCTAGATTTACTAAAGCAAAGTCAGGCTTTGAAGACCCCATCTGGATAGTAGTTTGATTCTGGAGTTTCATTTCCCATGAATATGTAGATCACAAATGGGCTTCTTTAATTACCACCTGTATCGCTTTTTTAATTATTTCATAAAAATCATCATGCTTAAAATGACACCAGGCTAATACTTCTATTTAAGTGCATAAACCTGCTGCATCCACCTCGCTACCCCACCTAATATTCCAAATTAACTTTTTAAAATGCACATTTATGCATCTCATATTATTTTCATGAAACATTTCATCAAAAGGAAGACAACACCAAGGGCACCCAGCCGAGTGGCAGTGACGGATCGTGGTATTAGAGAGGCATAGAGAAAAATCTCTCTCATTGCAAACACTCTGAATGACATCCAAATCAAGATAAATATCAGATGGCTCTGAATTTTTTAAAGAAGGTCTGAAATCCATTAAGTGAACAGAAATGTTTTCTTGCAGTAGATAAAACAAGAGAACAAGAGGAAAAGGCATGTGTAGAGAACAACATGGATGAAGAATAATCTCATAAAATGGGCTAGATATTGTTGGGCTCGGTATTTTGTTGTGAGCACAACTAGTACTTCTGCCTTCTTAATATAAACACCGACTGAGAGATCTCTGCAACAACAGAACCATGGCCAAACACTTCTCAAAGACTCTTGCTCATGACGTAGCATGAAGTCTTTTGTTCACAATGAGTAGCATGAAGGAGTGATGTGCTGTAGATGTTCTCTGTATGTGATTCATATTATTAATTTCTGATTAGGATTTAATTTGGGCCAACCTAAGCCTGACAATGTTCTTACCCTTGTGTAATGGATAAGAAACCATCAGAAATCTATTTTACACTGTATATCATTTGTAGCCACATATTTTCAATGTTTTAATTACATGTATTCATTTTATTTTATGTGAGTGGTTTGACTGCATGTGTGTATGTGTGTGTGTGTATGTATGTATGTATGTATGTATGTATGTATGTATGTATGTATGTATGTATGCACCACATGCATGAATGGTGCCTGAGGAAGTCAGAAGTGGGCATCCCTTGTGTCTAGACTCATATATGGTTGTAAACCATATGGATGCTTCGAATCAAATGCTATTTCTCTGTAAGAACAACACATACTCTTAAACACTGAGACATTTATCCAGCCCCCATTGTCATATACTTTAATATTTATATGAAATACTATCTACTGAAGTATTCCATTAAAAACCACCAAAATACTAAGTGTAGAATTTCCTGGATGCTTCCCAGAGGAAATACAGCTGTGCGCTTTAACCAAATAATCAAAGAGAATATTAGCTAGCATCCTATCATGTCCTAGCACCGTTACGATTCCCTGGTTTTCAAGGTAATCATCCTTCAGACTCCAAATCCCATGCATTAGTCATTTTCTTAGGTTTTTTTTTTCCCGGAGCTGAGGACCAAACCCAGGGCCTTGCGCTTGCTAGGCAAGAGCTCTACCACTGTTTCTTAGTTTTTTGAATGGAGCTCACACCATTATCTGTGTCTGACTTCTTTCATACAATGTTGTATTTACGATACTCACCATGCTTGCTGTAGTTGTAGGTCATCCATCCTCACTACTATGTACTGTCAATAGGTCATAATTCATGTACCCATTCAGTGGTTGATGGGCATCCTTGGTGGTCTTAGTCATTGTGTCATTGTGGGCACTGTTGTGATGAACACTCTAGATTTGTCTTTAATAAACAAGTCTGCACTTACACTTTGGCCATATACCTAACACAGGGACTCTGTGTCAGACATTCTGCTTTTCTAAATACCAATCCAGAGTTGTCCAAAGTGATTGTTCCTCTTGACATTCTTGCCCTCAGTGTATCAGTTCTAAATGCTCTATCACCTAGCAATGAGTGTGGTGGGCACTGGTTTGTTTTCTAACTTGGGGATTCTCTTGGTGTGATGTGATTTGCCCTTGCACTTTAGTTTGATTCTCCTAAAAGTTGAGTGGTAAGGTTGGTGAGCTGGACAGCCTCTTATGTGACCTGACAGACAAATTGTTGCTATTTTCCTATCCCATATTTAATCTTTTTCTCACCGATTTATAGGAGTTTGCTGAATATTTTATATTTTGGTCTTTATAGGGTAAAAAACCTATTTTCCTTCTATGGCTTACCTTTGTAATAGCTTCCAGACCTGTGGATGTTTTTTTCGGAGCTGGGGACCGAACCCAGGGCCTTGCGCTTGCTAGGCAAGCGCTCTACTGCTGAACTAAATCCCCAACCCCCAGACCTGTGGATTTTAAGTTTACATCACAACATTATGAGCATGTATACAAATCTATGGACGTGTGTGTGTGAATTTATATTTATTTTCGCCAATAAAGTAAAAGAAATACAGCATAAAGGTATTGAGAAGACTAAAATAAGTTTTTTCAGGAGCTATGCAGGTTATTCAACCTTAACATTTCTCTCTCTCTCTCTCTCTCTCTCTCTCTCTCTCTCTCTCTCTCTCTCTCTCTCTTTAAGGTGTTTGTTTGTTTGTTTGTTTGTTTTTCTCATATCTACGGAATAGTACTGTGTGTTTTCTTTCTACAAAATCTTTTACAGCCTTTACACAAAATAACAAGTTAAGAATAAATGGAGGAAGTTATCAACTTATAATGCTAAAACTCATAAAAGTAGTCAAAGCCTGACTATTTAAGCTTATTACATTTTTGAGGAGGGTCTCACTGTATATCCGTGATTGCACTGCAACTCTATCTGTAGATGAGGTCGGCCTTGAACCTGTAGAGATTTGCCTAACTCTGCCTACATACATTCTGAGATTAAAAACATGTGTCATCATTCCTGATTTATACATCTTTTAATATACCATTTAATATAATTCTCCTTTGTAAACTCTACACTAGCATAAATTGTGTTTAGATTTATTACAGAAAACAATTACCCCCAATGAAGGATGATGTATGCCATCATATAAAACAAACAGGAATGAGCTCAATAAAAAAAATCTAAACAAATTACCTAGCCATCGCATTCTGTCAGTACAAATTGTGTCTCATGGGCACTGATTAATCACACCACCAGCAACTTCAAAATACTGAGGAAAATATGGTATCTATCTTTTTATATAACTGAATGGGGAAATGGTCAAATGAGAGGAAAATAAGTCTGACATTTGGATCTCCATGAGTTTCCATCACAAAAATTTACTTCATAGATAGGTGTTTAGTTAAGACTTTTATTGCTATGATAAAATGTATAACCAAATTCAACTTGGGGAGGAAAAGGTATCTTTCTTATACAAGACCACCTGCTCAAAGGTAGCACCGCCCACAATGGGCTGGACCCTCCCACATCTCTTAGTAACCAAGAAAATATTCCCATAGAATAGTCTAATAGTATCAATTCTTCAATTGAAATTCCTTCTTCTTACAAATTTTGGAACCATCTCTCCAACTCCAGATTAAGTACTTGGAGTCCCAAAAGTTGTAAAGACCTGTTAGTTCTAGAAGGCAAGATCTTCAAGAGGTAAGTAGTTCATGGGGGCAGAATTCACATGAATAGGATCATGCCCTAGGGCTCAGTGAACCTCCTTTTCCCTTCTACCACATGAGGAAGAACAGCCTCAGAAATGACTGTGTATAAACCAGAAAACAGGTCAACACTAGACAAAAATCTACCAGCAACCTCACCTACAATTTCAGAAATAACAAACAAATTTTTGTTCTATAAAAGCCACTTACTCTATGCTACTATAGAATGGTAAATGGATGATGCAGATAAAAAATATATAACACAAAAGTATGCTTTATAGATAGTAATTTATAACAAAGATACTAAAGAAAAAAGAGGGAATCTAGGGCTAGCAGAGTGGATAAGCAGGTAAAAGTACCAATAGGTTCAGTCCTTGGAGCTAACATAGTAGAAAGATGTCCACTGACCTCCACATGTGTGTTATGGAATGGTGAGTGTGTGTGTATGCTCACATATAAAAAACTTATGAATTCTTTTTTAGTTTGGACACTACAAAGTTGAATAAGATATAGAAAGGAAAAGATGTCATTTGTAACTAACGAAGATCTTTATTTTAATAATGATTACCTCCCAATAACACATATCCATTCCTTCCTTCTGGAAAGAAAGTTTGAATGAATTTAATTAATGTGAGAGCATGGCCCTGTGTGATGGCTCCACAGAAACTGCTTTTACCACCAAGCCTGAGGACCTGAGTTCAGTTACTGCAGCTCACATTGGTGGAAGTCAAGAGTCAACTCCTGCAATTGGCCTCTAGCCTTCAGAAACATGCTGTGATACATGCATGTCTACAGCCACACATAAAATTAGATAGATAGATAGATAGATAGATAGATAGATAGATAGATAGATAGATAGATAGACAGACAGACAAAAGTAAATCAGCCATTTTGAAAATTCAACTGAAAGACTTTTCGAAATATCTATCACTTTATCCATTACTCATACTTTAAAAAATTGATAACTGGCAATCACTAGGTGTGCTAGCTCATGCTTTTAACTCCATCCAGCAGCTGAACTCAGAAGGCAGAGGCAGGCAGTGCTCTGGGAGTGTGAGGAAAGCCTGGTCTATATACCAAATTCCAGGACAACCAGGAATACGTAGTGAGACACTGTCTTGAAAACAAACAAAGTCAAAAACAAAACAAAACAAAAAACTATTTATAAGGAATTAATTTTCTTAGAAGTAATTATAAAATAATAATGATGAATACTTAGTAATATATTTAATATGTAAGGAAAATATTAAAGCTTTCCTATGACTAAAGGTAATAACTGTTCTCACTATGAAAAGTTTCTACTATTTGTAGAAACTGTGTAAAGGTATATCTCTAGTTCAATCAAAGCATGTCCATTTAAACAAACTACAGGATAGAAATAATTTGCATTAAACTAATAACATGTAAAACATTCTTTAAAATTCAAGTTCCTTTTAGTTTAAAATTACCATTATCAAGAGTGGTCCACAGCATACAAATGGCTCAGCAGAAAATCATCATTCACACACACAGGTGACAACGCTCTGAGTACACAGGGATTGTTCTTGCGGTTGCTGCAGAAAACTGAAACATTTTCCTTCTCTTCTGAAGGGTTTATCCCCAAGTTCTACCACTCCTCATTAAATAAAAATATACATTCCCAAGCAGAACAATTCCATAATCAAAAATCAAGATAGTAAACCAGAAATGTGTAAGATATTAGAGGCAATCCTGGTTTGCTAAAGCCTTGGGTACTTAAATAGCTGGAGGGAAATCAAGGAAGCACTGGGGCTGAAGCTGCGACAAGTACTAGGGTAACTTTCTCAGTAAGGGAAGGTGGCTTCCAATAAGGATGTACCCAGACTTCTCTAGACTTACTGTGCCATGTGTGGAGTAATGGCTCATTGCTGGAAAAGGTATGGGAACCTTCCAGAAACGTCTTTTAAGATTCAGAGATGCCTCAGCCATTAATAGAAAGTACTGCCCTTGCCAAGGACCCAACTTGAATTTCAGTACCCATGTCAGGTGGCTTACAACAATCTGTGACTCTTGCTCTAGGGGTTCCAAAGCCTCTGGCTTCCATAGGCCCCTGCACATAGATGTGAATACATAAACAGGACATACACATACATAAAAATAATCTAAATCTTGAAAAGAAAAACACACTTGTCTCCCCTTTTCATCCTGCTCATCAAGAGGAGCTGGCTGAACTGGCTGAAGCCAGTTCTCAACTGTCCGGAGCCAGTTCTCAATTGTCCCATTTGTGTTGAAAATAGAGACATCAGAAAGGAGCCTGAGTCTTGATTCTGGAAAGAAGAAGATTATCTTGGAAATAGCTATTCTTGTGTTTTTCTGGCACTGTCCGTTGAGCATAATTCTTAGAACATCTTTCACATTGCATTAGGTCTCCTAAACTTATATGCTAGAACATAAATCTCCACATTGATCATGGTTGGAAACAGAACCTTTCAAAATGGAAGGAAAGTTGGGAGAGGCTATATGGGTAAATCTTGTAACATCACAGGACTCTTGTTCCTATCAAAAAAGAATGAACTGCCTGGTTCTCTTGTCTGTCTATCTATCTATCTATCTATCCATCCATCCATCCATCTATCTATCTCTAGATCCTCTCTCCCTCCTTCCTTCCCCTTCTCCTCTCCCTCCCTCATGGAAGAAAGTCCATGGTGAAAGCCTTCTACAAACCAAAGAAGCCTTACCAAAAACTAGCCCTACCAACTTAATAAAATTCCAATTTTCAGCCTCCAGAACTATGACAAAATAAATGTCTTGCAGCTCGGACAGCAAATCCATGGTCCATTCTTTTCATGGCCCTACCTAACAAGTAGAGCATAGATAGCATAAAAATGATATCAAGGCTTTTCATGTCCTATTATGAAACTTAGATATCACTAAATAGATATGGGAAAGAAAATGCAGACGAAATTCAAACAAGGTGAATAAGTGAACAGGGGATTAAAATAACTATTTTAAAATATTTAATTACAACTTCTTTAAAATTATATTAATTAGATCCAATTTTAAAATATTCACATATTCTCTTATTTAGTCCTCACATTGATAGTGGGAGATATTTTTACAACCATTTTGCAGATTAGAAGTTGAAATTCAAAACCGTTACACTAGCTTCCTAGAACGTATAGTTAACAACTAGCCGAGCCAGAATTTGTCTTAGAAGAGACTCCAAAATCTTCTAATTCCCCATATGAGACCTTATGTAAAGCACTGGAAATTTGCAAGTCATACAGATACATATCAGGGAGACACTTTTATTTATTTTAGAATGTGAACTGAAATTGTGTATAATTTTATCCAAATAAAAGAAGTTGCTATTCCAAATCTTAAAGTGGCTGATCAAATTTAGTTGGTACTTTTGTTTAATTCTGCTTAATTTTTCTTACACGAATTAAACCAAAATTAATAAGTTAAAACGTACTATTCTGTGCTGCCCGTGTTTGTAATTTCATTGTATTGGCTTTAGAAATCCATTTTGTCCAGGCATGGCCTGGAGGTACACATCTGTAATCTCAGCAATCTGTGGGTAAAGGAAGAATGATCTTTGAGTTCCAAACCAGCCAAGTCTGCATAAAGAAAGCATGTCTCTAAAGAAAGGAAAGAAGGAAGGAATGAAAGGAGGGACGGAAGGAGGGAGGAAGGGATTTATCTTTCCTCTGACTTTTCACTATTCTTTAAGTAAATAATTTTGCAAGTCTAAAAATAGTTAAGTAAATAAATACCAAATTATCTTAAAATAATCTCAAACCCTAGGGTCGTAAAAGTGCTGAATGTGTTTTATTACTTTTTAAAAGTATAATAAATCTTAAATAACTATTTTCACCAATCTTACATATACCTTATATGAAACATTTTTTTACATAAATCACATGACAATACTTGACTTTGGCTATTATGAGGCAAATTATAGGCACTCAAACTACTGTTCTTCGAAGAAAACAGGTATGAGACTAAAAAATCTCAATTATATATTCTACCGCTTTATTTTCAAAATAAGCCATACTATAAAAGATGGATAAAATTTAAATTCAGAAAAACGTAGAGGTCAAAGAAAAGCCAGAAGACAGAAAAAAAGCAACATATTTCTTTGAACCAATTAAAACAGGTAAAAAAAAAAAAGCAAGTTTGTTTTTATTATTTTTTTTGCCACAACTTATTTCAAAGAGTAATTTGCTCACTTTAGAATAGTCAAAGAGCACAAAGCTAAGTTAAATAAAGTAGGAAAGCTGACGTCCCATGCCTTTCCTTTGGCATAGATCACACCAAGCAGAGACTCACCCTCAAGTGCCATTTCAGGAAGCCACCTAACATTGTGACGATGAAAGCGTATGCGCTTGTGTAATTAGAATTTTGCTTTGGGCTGGAGAGATGGCTTAGTGGTTAATAGCGCCAATTGCTTTCCTAAAAGACCTGAGTTGGGTTCCCAGAACCCACATGGAAGCCCACAGCCATCTGCTACCCCTGTTCCAGGAGATCCAATACCCTATTCTGGCCTCAGAGGACACTGAGTGCACATGGTACACAGACACACGCAGTCAAAACACACATACATAAAATGAAAATAAATGTTTAATAAAAAAGTAGACTCTCTCACTTAATAACTGAAAATAAAGTTCTTACCAAAGAACAGCAGAGGCCAGATTGTCTGAATATCGAGGAAAACATCAGTAATTTTTTTTTTTTGGCTCCACAGAGAAACAATAACCTATAGAGAGTTTCTTTGGGAAAATCAGCAGCATGAACACAATTGATATGTCTTTCAGCCATTGGAGAAGGCAGAACAAATAGTCACACAGATAGCCACAGATAGTAACACATAGTCTAAGCTCCATAGAAAATCCTCATTCACAGATCATAACTTACATAGTTTCCTCTGAAAAGATATCAGTTTCCAGGGCACATGCTGAAAACAGTCAGTGGCAAACTGTTTCCTAGGCTCTGAGGACAGTTGGTGGAAAGAAGAACCTGGCCAACACTTTTAGGAAGATCTAGAGAGTAAGAAGCCTATACGTATCTTTGATAGTCTATAAAATATTCCAGAATGGACAAAGTCACATGTGTACGTGACTACACATTGTCTATATATTCTGCCTTTAGTCATTGTGCAACTTGGTCATACTAATTTCTCAGTGACCTCATGTGTAACACAGGGATAACTGAATACCTACTTATAGAATGGTCTTACACATCAAATAACCAGCGCTGGATGAAATAAAGTTGTGTTCTGCTGAGTTCTTTTCTCTCTTCTTCCCATATATATCCATCGATCTGCTCAGATTTCTCCTCCATCGTCCGTCTTTCACTTCTGCTTTCTCCAGGTATCAGTCCGAGCTGTCAAATTCTGTTTCTCAAGTCAGCACCTTAGACACCCACATCTGATGTAGAGATCTGTTAAATGCTGTCTGAAATGATCTGTAAGCTGTGCCCTGATTGTCCACTACAGCAGTACATCACGACTCTGCATGGGCAAAGCTATCCCCGGGAACTACACATAGACACTAGAGAAAGAGATCACAATATAATGAGCACAAAGGAGTGGCCATACTGACTACATTTTTCAGACTTGTCTAGTTTAAGTTAATGCTTCAAATACACTATTTCACATAAATCCTGCAGCAAGATCTGATTGGACTCTGGTATTAGAACTCCAGTTTAGGATATCAGGAATTATAAGATGCTCTGTGGGATATCTTCTTTCTGCTGCAACAAATCCCCCGCAATTTAGTGTCCCAACCCAAATTTATTCTTTTATGAGACTGAAGGTCAGAAGACCCAAATGGGTCTCACTGGGCTACAGTCAACATTTTAGGAGGGATCTGATTCTTATTCAGTCTCTCAGATGAGTCCATCCCTTGACCCTTTCTGTTGCTAGGGCTACCCATTCTACTTGACTGTGATCTTTTTCTTTTTCCATCTTCAAAGTCAAGAATAGCAGGTTAAATTTTCCTCACAGTGCCAATCCTCTAACTATTTCACTGTTTCCCTGAATAACTTACAAAGATCATTGAGCCCACTGGAAACCTCAAATATTCTCCATGTTTAAGATCAGATGATCTATAACCACTCCTATCCATGTAGGACAAGATGTTCAGAAATTATAAATACTGGTCCATGGACATCTTTTGGAAGCCATGAGTCTGCCGAGGACAGTTGCTTAAAACATCACTTAAAGTACGCAAGGGAGCTAGGGTGATGACTTAGCAATTCAAACACTAGCTTTTTTTCCAGATGACCCAAGTTCATCTTCCAGCAACCACATGGTAGCTCACAATTGTCTGTAACTCCAGTTCCAGGGGATCCAATACACTATTCTAAGTTCTGATAGTGAGAGGTATATACTTGGTACACAGACATACACCCGTAAAAGCAAAGCATCCATGCACTTTCAATTTGGTCTCAATTAGCTAATTTTTTATTACTATGGCAACATGCCTGAAAGAAACAAATTAAAGGAGGAAAGATTTACTTTGGCAAATAATTTCTAGTTTGTCAGTCCATAGTTACTCAGCGTCATTGTCTAGGGGCTTAAGATGAGGAAAAATATCGTGGCAGAATTGTATGGTGGGAAGGCAGAAAGAAGGGGCTGGGGAGAACACATCCCCTCCCAGGGCATCTCCCAGGGACCTACTTCCTTCAACTAGTGAGGCCTAGTTTTCACCACATCGCAATAGTGTTATCAAATGATCGATCTATTGAACTTGTTGATGAGGTTAGTAGACTTCATGATTCAATCATGTCTCCACAACAAATTGCTGGGCAATGAAACCATCAACATGTAATAAGCCTGACAAGAGAGACTTCAAATTCAAATTCTAACAGTCTCGTTAGCTTGCTCTCTCTCTCTCTCTCTCTCTCTCTCTCTCTCTCTCTCTCTCTCTCTCTCTCTCTCTCCTCTTTCTTTGCTTCCCTTCTTCTCTCCCTTCTTCTCCCACCCCATACTATCTAAATATAGTACTTCATAGTAAATATCACACACTGGAATACTTCAAACTGTGTCTAGTTCTGTCACGATATAATATACAAAGTTGCTCAAAATTCTCCAGATCGGTGGTTCTCAACTGTCCTAATACTGTGAGCCTTTAATGCAATTCCTCATATTGTGACCTCCAATAAAATTATTTCCACTGCTACTTCACAACTATTATATTGCTACTGGTATGAATCATAATGTAAATATCTCTCTTTTCTTAGGTAATCCCTGTGAAAGGGTTGTTTGACCCAAAAAGAGGTTGCAACCAACAGGTTAAGAACCACTGCTTTAGCTGATAATATAATTGATCTTCTGGTAGTCCTGTCACAACCTGACAACTTAGGGTCCAGGAGAAATGAACCTTCCTCATACCTGAGCAGTAGCCCACAGCCTCAGAAAGCAAATCCATTCAGTCTGAGTCTTTCATAACGAAGTTTATTCAACTGGTACACTGGCTTAAAGATGATGCTTCTCATGACAACTGCCCTGCAGAAGGTACCAGATAGTTTATAGAAAATATCATCTTACCTATACATGTTCTCCCTTAACGATTAATATAAAGTGCTACATCAGACTAGGCACCTCAGAGTTCATTAAATGGGGGAACAGTCTTCTTGAAACAATCACATTATATTTGACATGTCTTTAGCTCCTTTGGAAAACTTTAAATGCTCATAATTTATTTATTTTCAAGTTTTATATTAACTTCACAGTACGTTTAATGTGTTAGAGAAAAGTATCATTATGAAATTTATTCAAACATTGTTCAGATTGCTTTCTTTTGAGACAGAGTCTCGCTATTTAGTCCAAAATGACCTCCAACTTGTAGTCCCACCATCCCAGATGCCATGCCCTGGGATTACAAGCATGCACTACTGTATCTGCTTTGCAAATGTTTTCAAAAATGTCTTTCAAAAGCCCCAGTGTGTAATACAGGTATAAGCTTACAAAACATTGGCTGTGAACTACATGATGTCCAGTTCTTAGATCTAATCCAGATGAACAAAGAAAATCTTCAAATTTACCAACACAGGTGAAGAATAAAAATGATACACCTTTTAAGGTTTTTAGCATCTTATTGGGGCTCTGCGGTCCTCCTTCAGGACACTGTCCCCAAACCTTTGCTCACAGCTTCTCTCCAGCAATCATTTGGCCATCTCTGCTTCTGTAAGCTTCTGCAGCATAAATCCTATGCTGAGCTGTTGACTCACTCTTGTGTCTTTTACCTGAGAGATGCACTGATCTGAAAACTTTGTACCAGTGTGATAAGAATGGGTCAATACAGTGGGTTTCATCTACAGTACAAGTATACTGTTCGTTCGATGTCGTAACATCAATATAATTTTTAAAAATCTATTTATTATATTATATATAAATACACTGTAGCTGTCTTCAGACACACCAGAAAAAGGCATCACATCTCGCATGGTGGTTGTGAGCCACCATGTGGTTGCTGGGATGTGAACTCAGGACCTCTGAAAGAGTAGTTAGTGCTCTTAACCACTGAGCCATCTCGCCAGCCCATAACATCAATATATTTATAAGTCATGAATTTTTCAGATCTTTGGTTAGATCAATAATGGTTATTGGGGGAAAAAATTGTCACATCAGTATGTAATGCACAATTGTCATATTAACATTTTTTTCATTCTTGAAAGGACAATTAAATGGAGAGCTGTTGGAAATATACCAAAGTATGTCATTTCTTCTATTATTAAGACCCTTAGAAAAACATAAGGTACCCATATCATGAGCTAGATTACTTATATTCGTCTACTAACCAACAGCACATTGCTTCACTCCCAACTGCTATGGTCACTTGTCCAACACTAGAAACCTATATTATTGACGTATAAGTCTTCTAATTCCATTTTATTCTTAACTATCCTTTAGGTGAAAGTTTAAGTAATATTCTTAATTTGTTTCTTGGTTAAATTCTTATCTTTTCCTTGTGCAATAAAATACATGATAATTCATGCCAGATACCCACCAAGTTACCACTGTTGACTGTAATCTTTAGACGAGACAATAGCAAAGAACAAGTGGACAGCAGTGAGTTGTCTGCTTTTTGCTAAACTTCAGAACTTTTTAATTTACTGCATTGTCAGAAATTTGCCTATGTTCTTGGAAAACTCATTGAAAACAATTTCAGCTGGGAGTAGGGACAAACAACTTTAAACCCAGCACTTAGGAAGCAGAGGCAGGTGGATCCAGATGATGTTAAGTCCAGCCTGAACTACAGAGTTAGGTCTAGGTCACACCAGCCAGGGTGTGACTCTATTTCAAAATAAAAAGACTCTAGAAGAAAGAAACAAAGAAACAAACAAAGGAGGAAAAACGGTTTCACAGAATGTCATGTAAAGCACAGTAAATTGCAAGTGCCATTTGAAAGAGAGTATAAAGTTTTCTTAAACAAAATTCAAACTCCAGCTTTTGGAAAATATCATACAAAAAAAGAGCTGCAAAACCATTAGAATGATAAAATAATTTCAATTACATATGGCCAAGAACTATTTTTATGAGTCCTCAGCCCAAGACTAAAAATAAAAAACATTGCTAACTGTTGAAAGTAAATGATAGTTAAGTAGGATTTATAACTTAATTAATCTATAATTTGTATATTTTACAATTTTTATAATCATTTTAATCAAAATGGAATAGACTACTTTTGAAACAAAAGGCTCAGGAGAGAGATGTCTACCAAGTATGGAGTGTGGTTCATTGATTCTAACTTGAAGCAGTAGATAACTTTTATCTTCTTGGATTACAGAACACTTTTTGCTTTGGCAAAAGAACTGATGAATGGCATAAAGAAATAGCAGTCAGTGTGGGAGAGAAAATCAGTGAAGCATTTCATGTAGGAAATTCTAACCAATAAAATAGTATACTATCAGAATCCTGATGAAATTTTGTCAAAATTCATCACTGCCCAACTTCAATTATCATAGGGCTAAATTAGATAGGTATTTTCTAAGATAAAGGTAAAGGAGGTAGTAAAAGGAGGAAAAGATCTCATTTAGGATCTGAGCTGAGCCAGCAGAGTATGAATTGTGAGCCAGCAAGGAAGCCATGTTCTGCATGGGCACAGCAGCTGGTAACAGTGAATGAAACATAAGTAGGATAGGGCTGGCCACTGAATAAGCATTTGGATAGTGAGGCATGTTTTAGCATCTCTCACATAGTTTCAACATCTCAAGCATCTTTCTTGCCTTCTTCCCCTGCAAGCAAGCAGAAATTCATCATCAAACTGAAAGCATGGGTACTCTGAGAGATAGGAGTGTGTGGAAGGACACAGACTCAAGAACCAGATACAGTTACTACCCGAATGATTTCTCTGCATCTGGGAGGCAGACATAAGAGCAGCATTAAGTTTAATAAAATGATAATGTGATGGCTCATCACTCCTCAGCCAGTTAGATAGTTACAAAACTTCATTAAAAAAAAAGTAGCCGAATGTCAAGAACTCCAAGTCTCTGAAGAAAGAAATTGAAGATGATCTCAGAAGATGGAAAGATCTCCCATGCTCATGGATGGGCAGAATTAATATAGTAAAAATGGCCACCTCACTGAAAGCAATCTATAGATTCAACACAATCCCCATTAAAATTCCAAGTCAATTCTTCATAGAGCTAAAAAGAGCAATTTACAAATTCATTTGGAAAGACAAAAAAATCCAGGATAGTGAAAACTATTCTCAACAATAAAAGAACTTCTGAGGTAACCACCATCCCTAACTTCTAACTGTATTACAGAGCAATAGTGATTAAAAAAAAAGGGTATGGTATTGATACAGAGACAGGAAGGTAGATCAATGGAATAGAACTGAAGACCCAGAAATAAACCGACACATCTATGGTCATTTGATCTTCAACAAAGGAGTTAAAACCAACTAGTAGAAAAAAGATAGCATTTTCAACAAATGGTGGTAGTTCAACTAGAAGTCAGCGTGTAGAAGAATGCAAATTGATCCATTCTTATCACCTTGTACAAAGATCAAGTCCAAGTGGAACAAGGACCTCCATATAAAGTCAGATACACTCAAACTAATAGAAGAAAAAGTAGGGAAGAGCCTTGAACACATGGGCACAGGGGAAATTTTCCTAAACAGAACACCAATGGCTTATGCTCTAAAATCAAGAATCAGCAAATGGGACTCATAAAATTGCAAAGTTTCTGTAAGGCAGAGGACACTGTCAATAGGATAAAAAGGCAACCAACAGATTTGGAAAAGGTCTTTACCAATTCTACAACTATTTGAAGGTTAATATTCAATATATACAAAGAACTCAAAAAGTTAGACTTTAGAGAATCAAATAATCCTATTAAAAAATGGTCTACAGAGCTAAACAAAGATTTCTCAACTGAGGAATTTCAAATGGCTGAAAAGCGTGTAAAAAAAATTTTCAGCATCCTTAGCCATAAGGGAAATGTAAATCAAAACAACCCTGAGATTCCACCTCACACAAATCAGAATGGCTAAGATCAAAAACTCAGGTGACAGCAGATGCCGGTGAGGATGTAGAGAAAAAGAAATACTCCTCCATTGTTGGTGGGATTGCAACCACGCTGGAAATCAGTCTGGGGGTTGAAAACAGAAAATTGGACACAGTACTACCTGAGGACCCAGCTATATCTCTCCTGGGCATATACCTAAAAGATACTCTAACGTATAACAAGGACACATGCTCAACTATGTTCATAGCAGCCTTATTTATAATAGCCAGAATCTGGAAAGAACCCAGATGCCCTTCAACAGAGGAATGGATACAGAAAATGTGGTACATTCACACATGGAATACTAATCTCTATTAAAATCAATGACTTCATAAAATTCTTAGGAAAATGGATGGAACTAGGAAATATAATCCTAAGTGAAGTAACCCAGTCACAAAAGGGCACATATAGTATGCACTCACTGGTAAGTGAATATTAGCCCAAAAGCTTGGAATATCCAAGACACAATTCACAAACCACATGAAGCTCAAGAAGAAGAAGACCAAAGTGGGGATTCTTCAGACCTTCTTAGAAGGGGGAACAAAAATACTCACAGGAGGAATATGGAGACAAAATGTGGAGCAAAGACCAGAGGAAAGGCCACCCAATGACTGCCCCACCTGGGGGATTCATCCCACATACAGTCACCAAACCCAAGCACTATTGTGAATGCCAAGAAGTGCTTGTTGACAGGAGCCTGATATGGATGTCTCCTGAGAGGATCTGCCAGATCTTGTGAGAGGTAGATGCTCACAATCAGCCATTGAACTGGGAGTGGAGGTCCCCAACGGAGGAGTAAGAGAAAGGACTGAAGGAGCTGAAGGGATTTGCAACCCCATAAGAACAACAACATTATCAACCAACCAATCCCCCTCCCCAGAGCTCCCAGGGACTAAACCATCATCCCAAGGGTACACGGGGATGGACCTATGGCTCCAGCTGCATATGTAGCAGAGGATGTCCTTGTTAGGCATCAACAGGAGGAGAGGCCCTTGGTCTTGTGAATTCTTGATGCCCCAGTGTAGGGGAATGTCAGGGCAGGGAGGTGGGAAGTAGATGGGTGAGTGAGGAAGCACCCTCACAGAAGCAGGGGGACGGGGGATAAGATAGCAAGGGGATAACATTTAAAATGTAAATAAAAATATCTAATAACAGAAAGAAAAAGGAAATGAATGAAAAAAGAACAACAACAAAAAAGAAAAATAGCCGATTTAGAACTATGTGAAATTTAAAGTGTGTGTATGTGTGTGTATGTGTGTGTGTATGTGTGTCTGTGTGTGTGTGTGTGTGTGTGTGTGTGTGTGTATGGGGGGATGGGGGATGGGTGGCTCAGTTAAATATCCCAGATTGGTCTCAATTGGGTTACAGAGGCCTCCTGTCTCAGTCTATTGAGTAGCTAGAACTATAGGTCCCCATCACCATGCCCACATTTAACTTTCAATAGTCATAAATCTGAAGCGATATTTCCATGCCAAACAAAAGCTAGGATGTGGTAGCTGTTTACTGTCATAATTCCTTATATTTCAAGTAAGAATGGTATTTTTAAAAGTTTAAGGAAATGAAGCTTGAGGTCCCATCCAGCTCCAGAGTGAATATCATCAAGTAAACAACAAATGCTGGTGAGGGTATGAGGAAAATGCAATTTCTACATCCTTCTGATGGAAATGTAAATTAGTCCCACCAGTATGCAAATCAATATAGAAGTTTCTCAAAGAGATATAAATAGAATTGCCATAACTCTACCAGTTCTGGGTATATGTCCAAAAAAACAACAAGTCAGCTACTTACACAACCATATTTATCACCACAAGATTAACAATAGCCAAATTACAGAACCATTCCAGGTGTCCATTGACAGAAGAATGGATAGATAAAATGCGGTACCAGACCCAAAGAAATTACACAGCAAGGGAGGCCCAAGTGAGAGTGCTGAATCACACTTGGAAGAAGGAACAAAATAGTTGTAGGAGGCAGAGGGAAGGAGGGAAGTGGGTGGGAGAGGGGACGCAGAAGGGAATTGGGGGCAGATGTGGGGAGAGACAGGAGAGAGACCCAGAGGTCTAGGAGAATGGAAATCTGCATCTGCCAAGGGTGAGGGTTGGGAGGAACCCTTAGGAAGTCCCAGAGACCTGAGATGAGGGAGGATCCCAGGAGCAAACACAGGTGACCTTAGCCAATATGCCTAACAGTGGGGACATGGAACCCAAAGAAGCCACCTCCTGAAGCCAGTTAGAACTCCCAATGGACAGTTAAGAATTATCAGCCCACCCACAAAACTTACAACCCAAAATTTGTCCTGTCTTAAAGGAATTTAGGGACAAAGATGAAGCAGAGACTGAAGAAATCCCAAACCAATAACTGACACAACTTGAAACCCATCCCATGAGCAAGTACCAATCCCTGACACTGCTAGTTGTACTCTGCTGTGCTAACAGACAGAAGCCTGGCGTAACTGTCTTCTGAGAGGCTCTCCCCAGCAACAGACTGAAAAAGACACAGACACCCGCAGCCTCACGTTGGGCAGAGACCAGGGACTCTTGTGGAAGATTTAGGGGGAGGATTGAAGGCCCTGAAGGGGATGAGAACCCCACGGGAAGACCAACAGAATCCACTAACCCAGACCTCTTGGAGCTCTTAGAGACTGAACCACCAACCAAAGAACATACAGGGACTGGACTGAGGCCCCAGCACATACGCAGCAGAAGTGCAGTTCACTCTTCATGTGGGTGCCCCGAAAACTGGAGTGGAGGCTCTCCCCTAAAGCTGTAGCCTGATTATGGTATCCCTTCCCCCACAGGGCTGCCTTACCTGTCCTCAGTGGGAAAGGATGACCCTAATCTGGCAGAGAGTTGATGCACTAGAGTGGGGGGACACCCAAGGGGATCCCCACCCTCAGATGGTGGAGAGTCTCACTGAGGGGTGGCTGAGAGGGGACAGTGCTTGGGATGTAAATAAATAAATATATAAATAAATGTTTACATTATAAAAATAGACAATATAGTACATTTGCACAAAGGCATTTTATTTAAGTCATAAAGCAGAATGGAATTGTGTCATTTTCTAGAAAATAGGTTCAACTAGAGCTCATCATATTGAACAAAAAGAAGCCAAGCTCAAATAAACGCATATTTCTTCTCATTTATGAATCCTATATATTATATAGATAGGTGTAAATGTACGTTTATGACCTAATAGGAAAGGAGAGGTGGAAGGGGGACTAAGGAGAGAGTATAGGAGTGAACAAGGTCAAAGTACCCAATAGACTTGAAAACACTTCCTTTACAAAACCGATCACCATGTACAGTGAATATTTTCAATAAAAGAAAATTACAAAGTGATTGTCACATGTCTTTGGGCTACGTTATTTGCTATCTGTCATGGTTCTAAATTCTGAATGTTTTCCATGCCTAAAAAAAATTCATCATCTTTGTAAGTTGGTAAGATAATAATAAATTATATTTATTTGCCTCATACC
Source organism: Rattus rattus (assembly GCF_011064425.1). Classification (NCBI taxonomy): domain Eukaryota; kingdom Metazoa; phylum Chordata; class Mammalia; order Rodentia; family Muridae; genus Rattus; species Rattus rattus. The sequence continues at coordinate 34,903,677 of NC_046158.1, forward strand.
CCCCAAGGGCTTGCTGAGAGATTTGATGTAAACGTGTATAAAGAATTACTGTTTTAATTAGAGAATCAGATTAAATAGATTCAAAACAATGTCCTTCACATGAGAACTGAATGTAAAAAACAGTATATGAATAATCCTGCCCATCAGAAAGTCAGCAGTGACAAACCTAATGAAAATCTTTATTTTTTAAAAGCTCCTAGGGTTATTTATGGCCTAGGAGTTACTGGCCCCCATAACTTCTGTATTTTTTTTTCTACATGCCTCTTTTACCATCTCCATTCCAAGTGCCATAGATACAAACCTGCTACAATCCACTTCCCTATAAACCTCCTTTAAGCTGATATATAGGCAGCTTGGGTCCTGTGAATAAATATCCCCAGCTCTATTTTCGAAGGCCTGATACACTTGGTTAAGTTCATCTATTGGGTTCTCCCACTGATTGATTCTTTGAATTACAGGCAAGATCATTTACCCAATTACAAAAATAAGCATGAATAAAGATTGCTTTGAGACTCCAGAAAATCAAAAGAGTTGCTCAATAAAACAGTGCTGTGGCCATATATTTTGCTACTTTTTTCTTCTCATCGCCTTTTGGTTTGCTGTGGATGAAAAGACACTGGCAAGGAAACTGGGTCTGCACATGACTGTATAACAGAATAAACATTTCTACTCATAGTCTAAGCAACTTGGACATGGTAAGATATACAGATGAATATCATCCTGGCCCAAGATGAAGCATTGATGGTTATATTTAATTCCTATTGTAGTAGAGAATGTTAATGGAGAGTTAAAACATACATTTATTATCTCATAGCTGTCAGCTTAGAAACTCACCACGGAATTCACTGAGCCTAACTCAAGAACCAACAGGACTTCATCCTTTAGAGTTATAGAGTCTGTGTCCTTGTCCTTTATGTCTAGCAGCCCTCCATCTTTCAATGTTCTGACCAATATTTAATTTCTCTGGTGATCCAGTCACAGCCACTTTTCCTTCTCACCACAGGCAAAGTTTTGTTGTGTTACAGATAGACTGCTTTAGCATGACCTGGCTAATCCTGAATGATATCCCATTTAATAAATAGCCCAGGTTCTATTTTCAAAGATCTAATACACGTGGTTAAATTCTTCCTGTTGGGTTCTCCCACGGATTGATTCTTTAACTGATCTTTATCTCACTGGTGTCTACAAAGTTCCCTTTTGGAATGAAAATATGACATAATCATAGATACCAGAAATTTAGAAATAGGATTTTTTTTTTAGAGTACCATAACTCAGCTTATTTACTGCAGTACCCAACTGGGAGGCATGAATATACACACTTCCCTAAACCCACAATGCATGGATCCTACCTCATATTTCTAAAAGAAATAAACGTTTGAACTCATATAAAGCACATATGAACTTTCTTTTTTTCCCTTTTTTAATTAATTATTTATTAGATATATTTCTTTACTTACATTTCAAACGTTATTCCCCTTCCTGGTTTCCTGTCCATAAGTCCCCTTTCCCTCCCCTCCCCCTCCCCCATACAGGTATTCCCCCTATACATTCCCCTTATTGCCCCCCAATATTCCACTGCGCTGGGGGTCCAACCTTGGCAGGACCAAGGGCTTCCCTTCCCTTGGTGCCCCAACATGGTTATTCTCTGCTACATATGCAGTTGGAGCCCTGGGACAGTCCATGTATAGTCTTTCGGTAGTGGTTTAGTCCCTGGAAGCTCTGGTTGGTTGGCATTGTTGTTCTTATGGGGTTGTAAGCTCCTTCACCTCTTTCAATCCTTCCTCTAATTCCCCCCAAGGGGGTCCTGTTCTCAGTTCAATGGTTTGCTGCTAGCATTGACCTCTGTATTGGACATGTTCTGGATGTGTCTCTCAGGACAGATCTATATCCAGTCCCTTTCAGCATGCATTTTCTAGCTTCATCAATCTTATCTAGTTTTGGTGACTGTATATATATATGGGCCACATGTGTGTCAGGCTCTTATACTGTCTAGATGGCTCTTAAGGTCTCTTTCATTTATTTTACATTGTGGACCATATTACTAAGAAGATGATTTCACAGATAAGGAAAGGAACACTTTGTAGAACACTGCTATGCCATGAAGCAACTGAGCAAACCAGTCATCAGGGTATGGATACCTACAGTTGTGTAGGCATTGAGAGTACAAGTCACAGCATTACAAGTGCATACGTGTTATATTTTGGATGAATGGTCATTCTGTTCTGTTTTCCCAAAATTAAACTGGAAAAGTTGATCAGTTGGCATTCATTTGTTTTGGTATATGCACTAGTCTTCTAAGTTCCTTTAGCAACATAGCCTGTATCGATAAAGAGCAGCTGGATCCTTCTAAGTCCCACTCTACTTTCTTGTCATAGCTCTGAATTCTATGTTGTCACACAATACTGACTGGAAAAATCCATGTTGTAAATTAAAATGATTCTTAATGTAAAAGATTACCAGCATCGTACTAATACTAGTCTTTAGTCCCCTCGCTTCTTTTGCTGTTTTTTGAGAAGAATGATTCTGAGGCAAAATGTCTTTATTAAAAACTGCATCTGGTCTATGAAACAGCTGCCAATTTCTACTTTGCTGTAAATCACAAGAACTAAATTTGAAACCGTCTCCAGATTCAAAGTATAGAACGGGCTATTGCCAAGTGGTTCCCTAAATAATAACCCTGGATATTTTCCCAGGCTCATTAATTGTCATAGGCTTCTCTTTCTGATTTACCCAAGTTCACTCAAACCTAGCCTGTATACCTCCAAGATTTCACTCTAATATCAGTCTGACATTATGAAAAGTCAGGCGACTTCTCTTAAAATCCAGGTTGAAAAGATAGACAATGGTGATTATTACCTCCTAAGTTCAAACAGCTCCAGGAAAAAAAGTTGTCTGCTTGATCTACTTACCTTTGGCACTGACTCTAAATCCTCCACCACTAAGAAAGCTGCCTTGATGTGGGAAGTCTGGACTGCCCTTACTGACCCTCCACCTCTGTGTGTCTGTCCTGTGTGTCTGTCCTGTCTTCCTGTCTTCCTTCTTCCCTATATCCTTCTTCCTCTTCATTTCATTTCTTCATGACTCATTCCCAACTCTCTTTTCCCCTCCTACTTGAACAATCTCTTCCTGCTGATCTGCTTTGCTTAGTAATTGGTGAAAAGTGAGTAATGATATTAAGAAGCTTCATTTGCCCCAGAGAGAACTAAAATCTAAATTCAAAGTCTGTGTGAGACCTTAGTGAGCTCCAGCCCAAGTCTGATTCTAAAACCCACGTCTATCCCTGCACATGTTTGTATCCTGTTTATAAGTCCCACATTTAGGGATGCTTTCTGTATGGATATAACTAAATAAATTGTTAAAAATCATGAAATTGAATTGAAGAGATGATGAAAGTTTGCCAAACCACTGCATGAGCAGATATCACGAATGCTTCTTAACATAATATGCATAGGAAAACCACACCACTACTTACATAGTAATCATGTATTTAGTAATTTAGAAGAATAGTGACCAAATTTTGACAAGGAACATGATAATAGGTCTGGATTTTTTCAAAAATGTTCACTCTATGAAAGACCAAAAATGATGAGAGAATTATTCTCAATCAGAGGTCATAGGCCAAGTTATGACCACTGTTCTTTTGTACGTACCACAGCTCGGTAGAGTTTTCATATTGTAAAGTTGTTGGGGAAGAATCAAAAGAAGAATTATATTTTATGAACCATGAATTTTATATGAGATTCAAATTTCAGAGTCCATAAATAAAGTTTTATTGGCACACAGACATGCTCATTCATTTAACATATTTTCTGTGGTTTCTTTTGCCCCACAATAGCAGAGCTAAGTATTTACAACAGGCACCATATGTGATGCACAAAGACTGAAATATTTACTTACTTATCTGAGCTTTACAGAGAAGTTTGCCCACCCCTTCTCAGTTTAAAGGGACTACAGAAACATGACTTGATCCTTGATTGACTCGCGAATGATGGGGAAAGAATAGCATTTGAACGCCTGAGAGACATTCTGTATGAGCTGTGTATTAGATCATTACCATTATATCAATGTTAAATTTCTCTGATTTTGTGCCTACATAAAGGAATTTGCTCCTGGTTAAAAAAAATATATTGAAATATTAGAGATATATAGACAACATATTTCCAATGCTTTAGAGCAAAATGCTGTCCATTTACGAGTATACATGGTGGACAAAATAAAAGATGGCAAAATGCTAACCTCGAGGACCTCTAAAGACCTGTAAAGGTATTTAGTTTCCCAGAGTGCTTTTTGTAAACCTCTTTTTGAAGTTATTTTTTTTAGTATAAAAGGTTAAGTGGTAAAAATAACTCTCACACAACCAAAAGTACAACATACTTTTAAACATGATTTTCATTTATGTTTGTAGGAAAGCATAATGAATGCTAATTTATTTCCCAAAATGCAAGTCCATTCACCTGATTTCTTTCAACTGCCTCCCCTGAGTCCAATCCAACGCCCTTCTATGTTGATGCTATAGTAGGCCCGTTCCTTGTTTGCACTCTTCATTGAGTAGTTCTTGTCAACGACCACGTAATCATGTCTAGGCTGTTTTAGAACTTATTCAGTAGAACAGGCTAGCCTCAAACTCAGAGATCCTCTTGCCTATGCCTCGAGAGTTCTAGGATTAAAATTTCCAGATATTTGATAATGAAAATTTTAGAAAAATAAGTTAATAGAACTTTAAAACTTAGCTGTACACACAATGAGAAGTATACAATAAACTTTCATATTTTTCTTTTATTGGATCTTTTTTATTTGTATTTTAAATGTTATCCCCTTTCCCAGTTTCCCCTCCAGAAAAGCGCTATCCCGTTCCCCCCACCCCCAACCCCTTGCTTCTATGAAAGTGCTCTCTCACCCACCCACTAACTCCAACCTCCCCACCCTGTCATTCCCCTACACTGGGGCAACAAAAATTCCCAGAACCAGGGACCTCCCCTCCCATTGATGCCGAACAAGGACATCCCCTGCTACATAAGTAGATAGAGCAATATGCCCATCCCTGTACACACTTGAGATGGTAGTTTACTCCCTGGGAGCTCAGGGGTGGGGGTAGGGTTTGGTTGATAGATATTGTTGTTCTTGGGGGGTTGCAAACTCCTTCAGCTCCTTCAGTCCTTTCTCTAACTCCTCCATTAGGGACCCCTTTCTCAGTTCAATGGTTGGCTGCGAGCATCCACCTCTGAATTTGTTAGGCTATGGCAGAGCCTCTCAAGAGACAGCTATGTCAGGCTCCTGTCAGCATGCACTCCTTGGCATCAGCAATTTTGTCTGGGTTTGGTGGCTGTATGTGTATGAGCTAGATGGCAAGGTGGCACAGTCTCCAGATGGCCTTTCCTTCTGTCTCTGCTCCACATTTGACTCCATACATCCTCCTGTGAGTAGTTTTGTCCCACCTTCTAAGAAGTTCTGAAGCATCCACACTTTGGTCTTTCTTCTCCTTGAGCTTGATGTGGTTTGTGAATCGTCTTTTGGTTATTGCAAGTTTTGGGCTAAAATCTGCTTATCCCTGAGTGCATGCCATGTATGTTCTTTTATGATTTGGTTACCTCACCAGGATGATATTTTCTAGTTCTATCCATTTGACTAAAAATTTGATGAAGTCATTGTTTTTAATAGCTGAATAGTATTTCATTATGTAAATGTACCACATTTTCTCTATCCATTCCTATATCGAAGGACATTTGGGTTCTTCCCAGCTTCTGGCTATTATAAATAAGGCTGCTATGAACATAGTGGAGCATGTGTCTTTGTTGTATATTAGAGCATCCTTTGGGTATATGCCCAGGAGTGGTATAGCTGGGTCCTCAGGTAGTACTATTTTCTGAGAAACCTCCAGACTGATTTCCTGAGTGGTTACACCAGCCTGCAATCCCACCAACAACTGAGGAATGTTTCTGTTTCTCCACATCCTCCCCAGCATCTGCTGTCACCTGAGATGTTGATCTTAGCCATTCTGACTGGTGTGAGGTGGGATCTCAGAGTTGTTTTGATTTGCATTTTCCTAATGACTAAGGATGTTGAAATTTTCTTTACATGCTTTTCAGTCATTCAATATTCCTCATTTGAGAATTCTTTGTTTAGCTCTGTACCCCATTTTTAATAGGGTTATTTGAGTCTCTGGAGTCTAACTTCTTGGGGGTTTATATATATTGAATGTTATCCCTCTATCAGTTGTAAGACTGGTAAAGATCTTTTCCCAATCTGTTGGTTGCCACTTTGTCCTAATGACAGTGTCCTTTGCTTACAGATGCTTTGCAATTTTATCAGGTCCCATTTGTCAATTCTTAATCTTAAAGCATAAACATTGCTATTCTGTTCAGGAAATTTTCCCCGGTGCCCATGTGTTCGAGGCTCTTCCCCACTTCCTCTTCTATTAGTTTCAGTGTATCTGGATTTATTTGGAGATCCTTGATTCACTTGAACTTGAGCTTTATACAAGGTAATTAGAATGGATCAATTTGCATTCTTCTGCATACTGACCTCCAGTTGAACCAGCATCATTTGTTGAAAATGCTTTCTTTTTTCCACTGAATGGTTTTAGCTCCTTCCAAGTGACCATAGGTGTGTGGGTTCATTTCTGGGTCTTTAATTCTTTCTATTCCATTGATCTACCTGCTTTGTCTCTGTACCAATAACATACAGTTCTTATCACTGTTGCTCTGTAATGAAGCTGGAGGTTACAGATGGTGATACCCCAAGAAACGCTTGTGTTGTTGAGAAGAATTTTGGCTATCCTAGGTTTTTTGCTATCCCAAATGAATTTATAAATTGCTCTTTCTAACTCTGTGAAGAATTGAGTTGGACTTTTGATGGGGATTGCATTGAAGCTGTAGATTGCTTTCGGCAAGATGACTATTTTTACTATATTATTCATACCAATCCATGTGCGTGAGAGATTTGTCCATCTTTTGAGATCTTCAATTTCTTTCTTCAGAGACTAGAAATTCTTGTCATACAGATCTTTAAGTTACTTGGTTAGAGTCACACCAAGGTATGTTTTATTATTTGTGACTATTGTGAAAGGTGTCATTTCCCTAATTTCTTCCTCACCCTGTTTACTCTTTGAGTAGAGGAAAGCTACTCATTTGTTTGAATTAATTTTATACCCAGCCACTTTGATGACATTGTTTATCAGGTTTAGTAGTTCTCTGGTGGAATGTTTAGGATCACCTAAGTATACTATCGTATCATCTGCAAATAGTGATATTTTGACTTCGTCCTTTCCAATTTGTATCCCCTTGACCTCCTTTTGTTGTCTGATTGCTCTAGCTAGGAATTTGAGTACTATATTGTATAGGTAGGGAGAGAATTGGCAGTCCCTGATTTTAGTGGGATTGCTTCAAGTTTCTCTCCATTTAGCTTGATGTTGGCTACTGGTTTGCTGTATATTGCTTTTACTATGTTTATGTATGGGCTTTGAATTCCTGATCTTTCCAAGACTTTTATCATGAAGGGGTGTTGAATTTTGTCAAGTGCTTTCTCAGGATCTAATGAGATGATCATGTGGTTTTTTCTTTGGGTTTGTTTTTACAGTGGATTACATTGATGGATTTCTGTATATTGAACCATCCCTGTATCCCTGAGATGAAGCCTACTTAATCATGATGGGTGATCATTTTGACGCGTTCTTGATGCGGTTCAGAGAATCTTACTGAGTATATTGGCATCAATATTCATAAGGGAAATTGGTCTGAGGTTCTCTTTCTTTGTTGGCTCTTTGCGTGGTTTAGGTATAAACACAATTGTGGTTTCAGAACAAATTGGGTAGTGTTCCTTCTGCTTCTATTTTGAAGAGTATTGATATGAGGTCTTCTATGGAGGTCTGATAGAATTCTGCACTAAACCAATCTGGTCCTGGGTTTGGTTCTTGGGTGGTTTTTTTTGGGGGGTGTTTGTTTGTTTGGTTTGGTTTTTTTTTTTTTTTGGTTGGGAAACTTTTAATAACTGCTTCTATTTCTTTAGTGGTTATGTGACTGTCTAGATGGTTTATCTGATTGTGATTTAACTTTGGTACCTGGTATCCGTTTAGAAAATGATCCATTTATTCCAGGTTTTCCAGTTTCTTGAATATAGGCTTTTGTAGTAGGATCTGATGATTTTTTTAATTTCCTCAGTTTCTGTTGTTATGTTTCCCTTTTAATTTCTAATTTTGTTAATTTGGATAGTGCCTCTGTGCCCTCTGCTTAGTCTGGATAAGGGTTTATCAATCTTGTTGATTTTCTGCAAGAACCAGCTCCTGGTTTTGTTGATTCTTTTTATAGTTCTTGGTGTTTCTACTTGGTTGACCTCAGCCCTGAGTTGATTATTTCCTGCCATCTACTCCTTTTAGGTGTATTTGCTTCTTTTTGTTCTATAGCTTTCAGGTGTGCTGTCAAAATGCTACACTCTCTCCAGTTTCTTTCTGGAGGCACTCAGAGCTATGAGTTTTCCTCTTAGCACTGCTTTCATTGTGTCCCATAGGTTTTTGTATGTTATGCCTTCATTTTCATTAAATTCTAAAAAGCCTTTAATTTTTTTATTTCTTCCTTGATCAAGTTATCATTGAGTAGAGTGTTATTCAGCTTCCATGTGTATGTGGGCTTCCTGCCATTTTTGTTGTTATTGAAGACCAGCATTAGTACAGGTGATCTGATAGGATGCATAAGATTATTTGAATCTTCTTGTATCTGTTGAGGACTGTTTTTTGACTGATTATAAGGTCAATTTTGGAGAAGGTACCACAAGGTGCTGTGAAGAAAGTATATTCTTTTGTTTTTAGGATGAAATGTTCTATAGATATCTGTTAAATCCATTTGGTTCATGACTTCTGTTATTTTCACTGTGTCTCTGTTTAGTTTCTATTTCCATGATCTATACATTGCTAAGAGTGGGGCGTTGAAGTCTCCCACTATTATTGTGTGAGGTGCAATGTGTGCTTTGAGGTTTGGTAAAGTTTCTTTTATGAATTTAGGTGCCCTTTTATTTAGAGCATAGATATTCAGAATTGAGAATTCATCTTGGTGGATTTTTTCCTATGACAAGTATGAAGTGTCCTTTCCTATATTATTTGATAACTTTTGGTTGAAATTCGATTTTATTCGATATTAGAATGGCTAGTCCAGCTTATTTCTTGGGTCCATTTGCTTGGAAAATTTTTTCCAGACTTTTACTCTGAGAAAGTCCCTATTTTTGTCACTGTAGTGTGTTTCCTATATGCAGCAAAATTCTGGGTCCTGTTTCCATATCCAGTCTGTTAGTCTATGTCTTTTTATTGGGGAATTGAATCCATCGATATTGAAAAATATTAGGGACCAATGGTTGTTGCTTCCTATTACTTTTGTTGTTAGAGGTGAAATCATGTTTGTATGACTATCTCCTTTTGTGTTTGTTGAAAGAAGATTACTTTGTTTCTAGAATGTAGCTTCTCTCCCTGTGTTGGAGTTTTCCATCTGTTATCCTTTGTAAGGCTGGATTTGTGGAAAGATAATGAGTAAATTTGGTTTTGTCATAGAATATCTTGGTTTCTCCAGCTTTGTTAATTGAGAGTTTTATTGGAATTAGTAGCCTGGGCTGACATTTGAGTTCTCTTAAGGTCTGCATGACATCTGCCCAGTATCTTCTGGCTTTCATAGTCTCTGGTGAGAAGTCTGGTGTAATTCTGATAGGTCTGCCTATCTTGACCTTTTTCCCTTACTGCTTTTAATACTCTGTTTTGTGCATTTGGTGTTTTGACTATTATGTGAAGGGAGGAATTTCTTTTCTGGTCCAATCTATTTGGAGTTCTGTAGGCCTCTTGTATGCTTATAGGCATCTCTTTCTTTAGGTTAGGGAAGTTTTCTTCCATAATTTTGTTGAAGATATTTACTGGCCCTTTAAATTGGGAATCTTAGCTCTCTTCTATACCTATTATCCTTAGGTTTGATCTTCTCTTTGGGTCCTGAATGTCCCGGATGTTTTGGGTTAGGAACTTTTTGCGTTTTGCATTTTCTTTGACTATTGTGTCAATGTTTTCTATGGTATCTTCTGGCCCTGAGATTCTCTCCTCTGTCTCTTGTATTCTGTTGGTAATGCTTGTGTCTATGACTCCTGATCTCTATTCTAGGTTTTCTATCATCAGGGTTGTCCCCCTTTGTGATTTATTATTTCTATTTCCATTTTTAGATCCTTGATGTTTTTGTTCAATTCCTCCACCTGTTTGGTTGTGTTTTCCTATAATTCTTCAAGGGATTCTTGTGTTTCCTCTTTAAGAGCTTCTACCTATTTACCTGTGTTGTCCTGTATTTTTTAAGGGAGTTATTTGTGTCCTTCTTAAAGTTCTTTAACATCATCATGAGATGTGATTTTAAATCAGAATCTTGCTTTTCTGGTGTGTTTGGGTATCTAGGACTTGCTGTGGTGGGAGAATTGGGTTCTGAAGATGCCAAGTAGCCTTGGTTTCTGTTGTTTTGGTTCTTGCACTTGCCTCTTGCCATCTGGTTATCTCTGGTGTTAGCTGGTCTTAGGGTCTCTTAGAGTGGCTTGACCCTTCTGTAAGTCTATGTGTCAGCACTTATAGGAGACCAGCTCTCTTGTGGCAAATAGATACCGGAAAGATCCTGTCCCAGGCTGCTCCTCAATTCCTGTGTTCTGAGGGCTCTGGGCATGTCCCTCAGAGCAGAAGTTGTAGTCTCACTTGTAGCTCTCAGGGGTGTCAGAACTCTTGGGAAACCATCTCTCTCCTGGAAGGATTTGTGTACCAAGAGCTGTGGCACAGGATCAGCTCTGGGTGCAGATGAAAACTGGAATGTTCCTGTCCCAGACTCCTTCTTGGTTCCTGGGTGGGTCCCTCTGAGCAGAAGTGGTGATCTCATGTGGGTGGTGAGAATTTAATTTCTAGCCCTCCTACATATGTGAAAACTCTTTACCAACTGGACCAACCATCCAGACAATGGATTTGCATTTCTTATCAACTTCTTGGTCCTACCACCTAGATTCTGAGAGGTGAAGGTGAAGGAAGAGGGAGATCATGGCAAGACTAGAGACCAGGTCAAAGAGTGAAAGTGCTGGGCACTCTGTGATCGAAGGATGACTATGGAAACCAGAGAGCCTCCAGTCTCAGAGAATAGGCATTCAAAATGAGCATCCCAAAAAGATTGCTCACAGGAAAAAACAAAAACAAACAGCAAACAAACAACAACAACAAAAACCAGTTCAAGACTATTCCCACTGTTGCCTTTCTCCCCTCGAAATGCAGCTTTTTCTCTGGTGTGTCTGCACTCCTCAGAGACCAGCTTTCTGGGCATGTCTCTCAGAGAAGAAGTCTCACCTGTGCTCTCAGGATCTGGGTACAGAGAGCTGTGGCACAGGCTCAGCTTCGGGCACAGATAGAAACCAGAACAATCACAATAAATTTTCTGATTTCAATCAGTAGAATAATAACTACTATATAAAAATGGCCAAAATAATGACCTGTCAACCACTGCATTAAATTGGATATAAAAAATGAATGTTTTTCTAACAGTAAAGTTTATTTTGGATCAAGCCAACTAATTAAAAAAAAGATTTTTCTTATTTTGCTTTTTTGTTTACAGTAGTGTGATTCCATGTAACAATCATACATAAAATAAGTTCACCATTTCATAAAAGTTCTACTCCCTAATTTTGAGAACATTTTGTCTATTATTATTACTATTATTATTATCATTATTATTATTGTGTGTATGTGTGTGATATATGTGTGAGTGTGCATGTGAACATGTACATATGGAGGTCAGTTCTTTCCTTCCACTATGGGTTCCAGGGATCCAAATCAGATTGCCAGATTTGTGTAGCAAGTACCTTTACCCTTTATGCCATCTCACTGGCCCAACAACATTTTTATTACTATTTTATTTATAAAAAGTGCAGTATAGGCCAGTTATTGTAGAAAGTGCCCTACAACAATAACAAGGAAAATTTTCACTTAGCAAATATGAAACCACATCATTTAAATCAATTCTTGACCTAGGTCTTAATTTGCTTTCTATCCTTCAATAAACACCTTGAAGAAAGGTTTATTTCTTCTCAACAATTCCATGTCACATTTCATCACTGTGGAAAATCAAGCTGGAACCCAGAGGCAGGAACTTAGAGGAGAAACAAGGGATAATGCTGTTAACTGATTTGCTTCCCACTGCTTGCTCACTTGGCTTTTTTATATAACTCAGCCCACTCATTTAGTGACAATTCTGGAATCTTTAAAAAAAAAACACCAAAATATTATAAGACTACATTGTCATTTTAATCCCAGGAATGGAGATAATGGAGGTGCTGTGGAGTATGCAACTCGGATGACTATGATTTGCCTCATGCTCTAGCAGAGGCATGGTTTTTCCAGCTGCAGATAATTTCTGTGATTGTGTGATATTTGGAATTCTGGGAACTTTTCATAAAATATGCAAGTGCCAAGGCACTGAGAGGCAGAGTGGGTGGTTTTTGGTCAGTTAGGGAGGTTAGTTGTAGTTTGTTATTAGCAATGCTCAAAGAAGAAAGAAATAAGATTCAGGGATCTCTACCTCTCTTCTTTAGCCTTCTTTCTCTCCTATTTAGTGATAGGGGGTGGTAAAAAGAAGAAGCCACAAAGGTAGCCAAGACCAGCTATACACTTGCACAAGGGTGGTATCCCCCAATCATGAACTAAGAAAATGCTCCACAGACTTGACCTTAGGCCAATCTGATGGGGATATTTTCTCAACTGATCTTTTCTCTTCCCAGAGGACTCCAGCTTCTGTCAAATTGACAAAAAACTATCTTGCACAAGGAAGAACAGTAAGTTTTAAGTTTTGAGCAAAATAGCACATTGTTTGCAATGTCCTAGTGTTATCATTTAAAGCTGCAACAGTTTCGTTTTCTATTAGAAAACAATTATACTAGTATATTTACACTCACAAACACACACAAACACATATCCTTATTTTATATGTGTGTGTGGTTGTATAATGCATGTATTCTTATATAAATTAAAAATCTAAGTGGACTGATCTTTTTATATCCTATAAATATGGTCAACATTTCTCCCACAATATGACCACATGATTGGGTTGAAACATTTCTTTCTTTACTTTTCTCCACTTAAAAAATGTGAAATATGCTTAAGAATATCTTTAAATGAAAGAATTTATATAACATTCACTTAATCAGCAAATATCTGCATTCTTCAACTCTCTCAATATGAACCAATGTGTCTTCTATATTGAGAATTCTGAGCCTTTTCATAAATATTAAAATTGTCTATAGTTTTTGGCATAATTCATTTCCCATTTCTCATCTCAAGAAATCTAATTTTTATTTGTCAAATGTCCATTTTCTTGACCTTTATGGTTTCATATTGTATACTAGAATACCTAAGTTCCCGGGCTTGCCATTCTGCTTATTTCTGTAGTTTTTGATCCCATAAGTTTTGTTTGTCCTTGAAATTATGCCTAACTTTGAACAGCTTTAATAATCTTATAAGATGTTGAATGCTGTGAGTGAATCTGTGATTAGCTGTCCCACCCTACAGCCAAACATGGAAACTGATTTTCCAATTATATAATCCATCAGAAAAGTCCCAAGCTAAAATCAATCAGGTTATTCACTGTTTTTCTCCTTCTAAAGATGAGTTTTAGAATCCGCCTTGCTTAGTGACATACTTACGCTGGTAATTGTCCCAGGTCCGCAGGGGACAGGACGCCCTGCCGAGCAACAATAGCCGTGCGCTGATGCTCCACCACGGCTGCATTAGAATCAATTGTGTATACAATATGTTTAATTTTTTTCTTCACTAGCTACCTGGCCATTTTAAGCTTTTCTAATTTACCTAGCTCTTTAATTTTCCATATTCTCTCTTTTTATGATCTTCAGGGACAGGGTTAATATATTTTAAAATTATTGTATCCAATTAAATAAAAGAAGGAATACATTCATTTATTTTTTAATGGTGCACAAAGCTGGCTTTCCTCTTGGGCTAACCAGTGAATATTCCATCCTGCTCTTACCGATGGGAGACGGAGGGGGAGTGGATCTATGGAAGAGGGGAGATGGGGAGAAGCTGGGAGGGGTGGAGGGAGGGGAAAGTGTGGTCAGGACGTATTGTGTAAGAGAAGAATCTAGTTTTAATAAAAAAATTTTCAAAAAATTAATATATCCAGTTAAGTAAAAGAAGGAATATATTCCTTTATTTTGTTAATGGTGCACAGATCTTGCTTTCTTCCCCCTTGGGCTAACCAAAGAACACTCTATCCATCTCACAGCCAGTGAAATAATGGCAGAAGTTAGAACCGCTGACCTATGTGTAGTCCAATGGATACTTAAGAAATCAAAGGTCAAAGGTTAGCAAAAGGAAAGGTACAAAATGAGGACATTTCCTTATCAGTAATAATTAATACTAATCTCCATAAGAAAATGAGACACAGATTCCTTGTAACTGAAATAAAGGTCTAACTGTTATACTATCTCCCAGTTGAGGAGAAAGAAAATTTTTGATCAGTTGACTATAACAAGCTCCTTTAATGTATTGTACAGCCCTCAAAGGCAGGGACAGTCTAACCCTTTCAAGCCACTTTCAAACATCTCCAATCTGCGGATGTGATGAGTTACACCCGTTCGCCAGCCTCCAAGATTCATCATACTTGGTTCATTTCCGAGGGCTGAAGGCCTGAGTCATTAAAAATTATATGCCCCATTTAAGCAGGTTTTCTGCATACTTTACTCGGGGAAAAATGTAGACTGCATCTTTGCCCGTGTAAAATGATGCCTTTTGTGATTTATCGCATTTAAACCTGGGATAGAACCAGATGAGTCACCAATTAACAGCGCCTAGATCTTGAAAACAAGTCTGACTGATAAAGACATCCCAGAAAACTGCCCCTCTGACATCCCGAGGTGCTTATTCTTGGGGTGGGGAAATATGTGGTTTGCAATATGTTTAGATGAGTGTTTATTTGAAAACAAAAGTCTGTTAGCTAAGATTTTCAAGAGGGGAAACCTACACCAATACCATCCCAGAACGTAAAATGGAACCAGGAAATGCAGCTAACATTTGAAGACCGCTCTGGCTTGAGTAGCTATAGTAAGCGCCTGGCGCATCAGAGCCAAGGCTCCCTCACCAGCCATGCTGCCTCCCATCCGTTCCCTGTCACTCTGTTTTGGAAGCTCCTATGTTTATTTCTTCATCACCACATTCACACTGTCATGTTTTCTTTTATATGGGTTTCAAAATAATCACTGTTAAATTGTTCTTACTTGCGCTCTGTGATTGTATCCAGTACCCTTTCAGGGCTGGCATTTCTATTTCACCTGATCAAGTATTCAGGGCTACTTAATTCTTAACCTGGGGCATGTACAAAATGGAAATGTGCAAGTTACAACTCTGTGCTCAGCATTTCCGTCTCTACCCCACCGCCCAACCCCCATTCTCCCCTCAGTTCAAAACAGCTGCTAAGGCTGCTTATCTGGTGGGTTTTCTGCTGAAGTATGGTAGTGCACGCCGACTTATTTATATCAAACCCTTTTTTTAATTGGATATTTTATTTATATTTTAAATATTATCCCCTTTCCAGTTTCCCATCCATTAACCCCCTATCAAATCCCCCTTCTTTTTTTTTTTTTTTTTTTTTTTTTTTTTTATTATTAACTTGAGTATTTCTTATATACATTTGAGTGTTATTCCCTTTCCGGTTTCGGGCAAACATCCCCTCCCCCTCCCCTTCCTTATGGGTGTTCCTCCCAACCCTCCCCCATTGCTGCCCTCTCCCCAACAGTCTAGTTCACTAGGGGTTCAGTCTTAGCAGGACCCAGGGCTTCCCCTTCCACTGGTGCTCTTACTAGGATATTCATTGCAACCCTCACGAGGTCAGAGTCCAGGGTCAGTCCATGTATAGTCTTTGGGTAGTGGCTTAGTCCTGGAAGCTCTGGTTGGTTGGCATTGCTGTACATATGGGGTCTCGAGCTCCTTCAAGCTCTTCCAGTTCTTTCTCTGATTCCTTCAACAGGGTCCTGTTCTCAGTTCAGTGCTTTCCTGCTGGCATACGCCTCTGTATTTGCTGTATTCTGGCTGTGTCTCTCAGGAGCGATCTGCATTCACATTTTGATCATCCGTCTTGAGTTTCATTTGTTCTAGGCATCTAGGGTAATTCAAGCATTTGGGCTAATAGCCACTTATCAATGAGTACATACCATGTATGTCTTTCTGTGATTGGGTTAGCTCACTCAGGATGATAGTTTCCAGTTCCAACCATTTGCCTACTGAATTTCACAAAGTCATTGTTTTTGATAGCTGAGTAATATTCCATTGTGTAGATGTACCACATTTTCTGTATCCATTCCTCTGTTGAAGGGCATCTGGGTTCTTTCCAGCTTCTGGCTATTATAAATAAGGCTGCGATGAACATAGTGGACACGTGTCTTTTTTATATGTTGGGGCATCTTTTGGGTATATGCCCAGGAGAGGTATAGCTGGATCCTCAGGCAGTTCAATGTCCAATTTTCTGAGGAACCTCCAGACTGATTTCCAGAATGGTTGTAGCAGTCTGCAACCCCACCAACAATGGAGGAGTGTTCCCCTTTCTCCACATCCTCGCCAGCATTTGCTGTCACCTGAGTTTTTGATCTTAGCCATTCTCACTGGTGTGAGGTGAAATCTCAGGGTTGTTTTGATTTGCATTTCCCTTATGACTAAGGATGTTGAACATTTCTTTAGGTGTTTCTCAGCCATTCGGCATTCCTCAGCTGTGAATTCTCTGTTTAGCTCTGAACCCCATTTTTTAATAGGGTTATTTGTCTCCCTGCTGTCTAACTTCTTCAGTTCTTTGTATATTTTGGATATAAGCCCTCTATCTGTTGTAGGATTGGTAAAGATCTTTTCCCAATCTGTTGGTTGCCGTTTTGTCCTAACCACAGTGTCCTTTGCCTTCCAGAAGCTTTGCAGTTTTATGAGATCCCATTTGTCGATTCTTGATCTTAGAGCATAAGCCATGGGTGTTTTGTTCAGGAAATTTTTTCCAGTGCCCATGTGTTCCAAATGCTTCCCTAGTTTTTCTTCTATTAGTTTGAGTGTATCTGGTTTGATGTGGAGGTCCTCGATCCACTTGGACTTAAGCTTTGTACAGGGTGATAAGCATGGATCGATCTGCATTCTTCTACATGTTGACCTCCAGTTGAACCAGCACCATTTGCTGAAAATGCTATCTTTTTTCCATTGGATGGTTTTGGCTCCTTTGTCAAAAATCAAGTGCCCATAGGTGTGTGGGTTCATTTCTGGGTCTTCAATTCTGTTCCATTGGTCTATCTGTCTGTCTCTGTACCAATACCATGCAGTTTTTATCACTATTGCTCTGTAATACTGCTTGAGATCTGGGATAGTGATTCCCCTGAAGTCCTTTTTATTGTTGAGGATAGTTTTAGCTATCCTGGGTTTTGTTATTCCAGATGAATTTGCAAATTGTTCTGTCTAACTCTTTGAAGAATTGGATTGGTATTTTGATGGGGATTGCATTGAATCTGTAGATCGCTTTTTGGTAGAATGGCCATTTTACTATATTAATCCTGCCAATCCATGAGCATGGGAGATCTTTCCATCTTCTGAGATCTTCTTCAATTTCTTTCTTCAGAGTCTTGAAGTTCTTATCATACAGATCTTTCACTTGCTTGGTTAAAGTTACACCGAGGTACTTTATATTATTTGGATCTATTATGAAGGGTGTCATTTCCTAATTTCTTTTCTCGGCCTGTTTCTCTTTTTTGTAGAGGAAGGCTACTGATTTATTTGAGTTAATTTTATACCCAGCCACTTTGCTGAAGTTGTTTATCAGCTTTAGTAGTTCTCTGGTGGAACTTTTGGGATCACTTAAATATACTATCATATCATCTGCAAATAGTGATATTTTGACTTCTTCTTTTCCGATCTGTATCCCCTTGACCTCCTTTTGTTGTCTGATTGCTCTGGCTAGAACTTCAAGAACTATATTGAATAAGTAGGGAGAGAGTGGGCAGCCTTGTCTAGTCCCTGATTTTAGTGGGATTGCTTCAAGTTTCTCTCCATTGAGTTTAATGTTAGCAACTGGTTTGCTGTATATGGCTTTTACTATGTTTAGGTATGGGCCTTGAATTCCTATTCTTTCCAGGACTTTTATCATGAAGGGGTGTTGAATTTTGTCAAATGCTTTCTCAGCATCTAATGAAATGATCATGTGGTTTTGTTCTTTCAGTTTGTTTATATAATGGATCACGTTGATGGTTTTCCGTATATTAAACCATCCCTGCATGCCTGGGATGAAGCCTACTTGATCATGGTGGATGATTGTTTTGATGTGCTCTTGGATTCGGTTTGCCAGAATTTTATTGAGTATTTTTGCATCGATATTCATAAGGGAAATTGGTCTGAAGTTCTCTTTCTTTGTTGGGTCTTTGTGTGGTTTAGGTATAAGAGTAATTGTGGCTTCATAGAAGGAATTCGGTAGTGCTCCATCTGTTTCAATTTTGTGGAATAGTTTGGATAATATTGGTACGAGGTCTTCTATGAAGGTCTGATAGAATTCTGCACTAAACCCGTCTGGACCTGGGCTCTTTTTGGTTGGGAGACCTTTAATGACTTCTTCTATTTCCTTAGGAGTTATGGGGTTGTTTAACTGGTTTATCTGTTCCTGATTTAACTTTGGTACCTGGTATCTGTCTAGGAAATTGTCCATTTCCTGCAGATTTTCAAGTTTTGTTGAATATAGGCTTTTATAGTAAGATCTGATGATTTTTTGAATTTCCTCTGAATCTGTAGTTATGTCTCCCTTTTCATTTCTGTTTTTGCTAATTTGGACACACTCTCTGTGTCCTCTCGTTAGTCTGGCTAAGGGTTTATCTATCTTGTTGATTTTCTCAAAGAACCAACTTTTGGTTCTGTTGATTCTTTCTATGGTCCTTTTTGTTTCTACTTGGTTGATTTAAGGCTCTGAGTTTGATTATTTCTGCCTTCTACTCCTCCTGGGTGTATTTGCTTCTTTTTGTTCTAGAGCTTTTAGGTGTGCTGTCAAGCTACTGACATATGCCCTTTCCTGTTTCTTTCTGCAGGCACTCAGCGCTATGAGTTTTCCTCTTAGCACAGCTTTCATTGTGTCCCATAAGTTTGGGTATGTTGTATCTTCATTTTCATTAAATTCTAAAAAGTTTTTAATTTCTTTCTTTATTTCTTCCTTGACCAGGTTATCATTGAGTAGAGCATTGTTCAATTTCCACGTATATGTGGGCATTCTTCCCTTATTGTTATTGAAGACCAGTTTTAGGCCGTGGTGGTCTGATAGCACGCATGGGATTATTTCTATCTTTCTGTACCTGTTGAGGTCCATTTTTTGACCAATTATATGGTCAATTTTGGAGAAAGTACCATGAGGAGCTGAGAAGAAGGTATATCCTTTTGCTTTAGGATAGAATGTTCTATAAATATCTGTTAAGTCCATTTGCCTCATGACTTCTCTTAGTCTGTCTACATCTCTGTTTAATTTCTGTTTCCATGATCTGTCCATTGATGAGAGTGGGGTGTTGAAATCTCCTACTATTATTGTGTGAGGTGTAATGTGTGTTTTGAGCTTTAGTAAGGTTTCTTTTATGTATGTAGGTGCCCTTGTATTTGGGGCATAGATATTTAGGATTGAGAGTTCATCTTGGTGGATGTTTCCTTTGATGAATATGAAGTGTCCTTCCTTATCTTTTTGATGACTTTTAGTTGAAAATTGACTTTATTTGATATTAGAATGGCTACTCCAGCTTGCTTCTTCCGACCATTTGCTTGGAAAGTTGTTTCCCAGCCTTTCACTCTGAGGTAGTGTCTGTCTTTGTCTCTGAGGTGTGTTTCCTGTAGGCAGCAGAATGCAGGGTCCTCGTTGCGTATCCAGTTTGTTAATCTATGTCTTTTTATTGGGGAGTTGAGGCCATTGATGTTGAGAGAAATTAAGGAATAGTGATTATTGCTTCCTGTTGTATTCATATTTGGATGTGAGGTTATGTTTGTGTGCTTTTCTTCTCTTTGTTTTGTTGCCAAGGCGATTAGTTTCTTGCTTCTTCTAGGGTATAGCTTGCCCCCTTATGTTGGGCTTTACCATTTATTATCCTTTGTAGTGCTGGATTTGTAGAAAGATATTGTGTAAATTTGGTTTTGTCATGGAATATCTTGGTTTCTCCATCTATATTAATTGAGAGTTTTGCAGGATACAGTAGCCTGGTCTGGCATTTGTGTTCTCTTAGGGTCTGTATAACATCAGTCCAGGATCTTCTGGCCTTCATAGTTTCTGGCGAAAAGTCTGGTGTGATTCTGATAGGTCTGCCTTTATATGTTACTTGACCTTTTCCCTTACTGCTTTTAATATTCTTTCTTTATTTTTGTCGTTTGGTGTTTTGACTATTATGTGGACGGGAGGTGTTTCTTTCTGGTCCAATCTATTTGGAGTTCTGTAGGCTTCTTGTATGCCTATGGGTATCTCTTTTTTTAGGTTAGGAAGTTTTCTTCTATGATTTTGTTGAAGATATTTACTGGTCCTTTGAGCTGGGAGTCTTCACTCTCTTCTATACCTATTATCCTTAGGTTTGATCTTCTCATTGAGTCCTGGATTTCCTGTATGTTTTGGACCAGTAGCTTTTTCCGCTTTTACATTATCTTTGACAGTTGAGTCAATGATTTCTATGGAATCTTCTGCTCCTGGAGATTCTCTCTTCCATCTCTTGTATTCTGTTGGTGATGCTTGTATCTACAGCTCCTTGTCTCTTCTTTTGGTTTTCTATATCCAGGGTTGTTTCCATGTGTTCTTTCTTGATTGCTTCTATTTCCATTTTTAATTCCTTCAACTGTTTGATTGTGTTTTCCTGGAATTCTTTCAGGGATTTTTGTGACTCCTCTCTGTAGGCTTCTACTTGTTTGTTTATGTTTTCCTGTGTTTCTCTAAGGGAGTTCTTCATGTCTTTCTTTAAGTCCTCCAACATCATGATCAAATATGATTTTGAAACTAGATCTTGCTTTTCTGGTGTGTTTGGATATTCTGTGTTTGCTTTGGTGGGAGAATTGGGCTCCGATGATGCCATGTAGTCTTGGTTTCTGTTGCTTGGGTTCCTGCGCTTGCCTCTCGCCATCAGATTATCTCTAGTGTTACTTTGTTCTGCTATTTCTGACAGTGGCTAGACTGTCTTATAAGCCTGTGTTTCAGGAGTGCTGTAGACCTGTTTTCCTGTTTTCTTTCAGCCAGTTATGGGGACAGAGTGTTCTGCTTTTGGGCGAAGTTTTCGGAACCTCTACAGGTCTTCAGCTGTTCCTGTGAGCCTGTGTCTTGAGTTCACCAGGCAAGTCGCCACCAGAAAAGTTTGTCTAAGAACCTGTGGTCCCCAGGCTCAAGTTTGCTCAAAGGTTTGCCTATAGGCTCTCAAAGACGGCCTCAGCAGCCAGGAAGATCTCGCCCCTTCCGTAGATGGAGGTTCCATCTTTGGGGTTCCAGATAGCTTTGTTTTCCCTCTGGGGTCAGTACTGTGTGCAGCGTGCAAAGTCTCTTCTGCTTTCCCAGGCGTGTCACGCCTCCTGAAGGTTTAGCTCTCCCACCACGGGATTATGGGTGCAGAGAACTGTTTATCCAGCAATGGCACAGGTGCGGTGTCTCAGGGAGTGGATCTGCTTATTGATCTTTTCAACACCAGTGGTCTCAATTTCCCATAAAAAGACACAGACAAACAGAAGGGAGGCAAAATTAGGATCCGTCTTTTTGCTGCATAGAAGAAACATACCTCAACAATAAAGATAGATAGTCCCTCAGAGTAAAGGGCTAGCAAAAAGTTTTCCAAGCAAATGGACCCAAGAAACAAGCTAGTGTATTTATTTTAATAAAAGACAAAATACACTTCAAATCAAAACTAATCAAAAGAGACAGGGAAGGCCATTGCACAGATATCAAAGAAAAATCCACAGAGAGAACATTGCAATTCTCGTCATCTATATGCCAAAGATAAGGGCACCCAAGTTCATAAAAGAAACACTAATCAAGCTTAAATCCAGTTCATTACACACTGATTGAGGAGGCCAATATTCTAACGGGGTCAAGAATAGTAATTTTGGGGACCAGACAAATGAATGCTGTAGAAATGCTTTGGAGCAAATGAACATTTTTACCAAATGGTAACTAGAATTTATAGAACATGGGAGATAGAAATCTTCTGATTCTTTCAATTTCTTTCTTCAGAGATATGAAGTTTTGTCATATAGATCTTCCTCGGCTTGGTTGTGGAGCCAAGGTATTTTGCGTTATTTTGTGACTATTGCAAAAGGTGTTGTTTCAATTTCTCTCTCAGCTTGTTTATCCTTTGAGTTGAGGGAAGGCTACTGATTGTTTGACGAATTTTGTACCAGTCACGCGAAAAGTAGAAGGATATTTATTGGGAATTTTAGCCTTAAGATACTGTCAAATCATCTGCAATAGTGCTATTTTGACTTCTTCCTTTCCTTTGTATCCTTTTGATCTCCTTTTTTTTGTCTAATTGCTCTGGATAGGACTTTGAGCACTATATTGTAAGGTACGGAGATAGTGAGCAGTTTTGTTTAGTCCTTGATTTTTGTGGGATTACTTCAAGTTTCCCTCCATTTATTTTGATGTTAGCTACTGGTTTGCAGTACATTGCTTTTACTATGTTTATATATGGGCCTTGAATTCATGATCTTTCTAAGACTGTTAGCGTGAAGGAGTGCTGAATTTTTGTCAAATGCTTTCTTTCCATCCAATGAGATGATCATGTGGGTTTTTTCCTTGAGATTTTTTATATAGTGGATTACTTTGTTATATTTATGTATATTGAACAATCCTTGCATGTCTGGGATGAAGCCTACTTGATCATGTTGAATGATCATTTTGATATGTTCTTGTATTCTATTTGTGAGATTTTTATTTGAATTTTTGCACCAATATTCATGGATATTTGCTCTGAATTCTCTTTTTTGTAGGGTCTTTATTGGAGGTTTGGTATAGGCATAATGGTGGTTTCAGAATGAATTGGTTAGTGCTCCTTTTGTTTTTGGTGTAAACATTTGCGGGATAGATAAAAGAAGTCTTCTTTGAAGTATGATATATTTCTACTAAACCTGTCTGGTCCTGGAAGTTTTTTGGTTGGGAGACTTTCTAGACTTTTCTTTTTTTTTTGGTTCTTTTTTTTTACATCCTGAGATCGAACCCAAGATAAACTTGGCTTTTAGGCAGCTCTACCACTTTCATCCACACATTTTGTTGAGTAAGAGAACTTTCAATGACTGCTTCTATTTCCTTAGGGACAAAGGGACTGTTAGATGATGTTTATATGATTCTATTATTTGAAAAGTCCATGGCATCTGTCTAATTAGTATCTCAATTTCCAGTTTTCTTGTATATAGGCTTTTGTAGTAAATATGATAATGTTTTAATTTCTTCAGTTTCTGTTGTTATGTCTAACTTTAAAGCCTTCAATTTTGTTAATTTGTGTTTAGTTTTACTCTCTTTTAGTCTGGCTAAGGGTTTGTCGTTTTTGTTATTCAAAAAAAAAAAAAGATCCTGCAGATCTTGTTTTTTTCTTTTTCCATCCAAAGCCAAAACTTTAGAAGTGATAAAACCAAAATTTTAAAAAGCTGTGGTAAATTGTTTAGAAACTTTAAAAGGGGGGAAAGGGGGAATAGGGTGTGTCCTTTCTTTCAGATAAACAACATTAATTCCAAAATAGCATACAACATCGTTACTGTTGTTTTTCAATGAATTCGGACAGCCTTTTTCTCTTGACACGGAGATTTGCTCAACAGAAACCACACACTATGTCATACTTCCAACCATTAATCAACTTTCCTCTTCTTTTCCCCTCTTGGAAAAAAACGTCTGAGTGTTTTTTCTTAATGTTTAGAAACAGCTTCTCCTTGTACTTTGAACTTCTCAGGGGCTAACTGTGCTTCCTTTGATAAATCTTCCATCTTGGCCTCCCAAACACTATTAGTGTCTGAAGCTGGGCTCTAGTTTAGACATCCGGTTTTATATTACCAAAGAGATATTTTTAGAGAGATGTACTCAGTTAACCTGAATTTAAATACACCATTTGGACACTAGAAACTCCTAGCCCTTTTTCACTCCGACTCTGCTTGGCTTTGATAACAAAGCTGCCAGTTGGGCTGTTGTTGGGCTTTTCCTCGTGGTTCAACTGATTCATCACTGTGTACAGCTCTGTTCCAAAAATACCCTGGAACTCAGAGCCTGGCTGTGGCTAACTCCTGAAGCCAAGGGACGGTTTCTAATCACCCAGGCATTTTTTTGTTAAAAACACAATAACCAAGATGGCAACCCAAAGACTTGATTTTTTCAGAGGAATTCTTTGTAAATTGTTTTGTTTCTATTTAATGATTTAAACTCTGAAGGAGTAGACAAATGAAAGGAAAAGACAGTCAGATAATTGTAACCTGATCTATTCCATATGCAGCCACCAGTAGCAGACAATTTCTGAGTTGCCAAAACATGAAAAAATTGTCTCCTAAATCTGGATCCCTAGATATGGATGAGGTGGTTGCAAAACTGTGATTCAACAAAAGAAAAATGGTTAGAGAACAACTGGAAGGAAAAGTGGTTTGCAACGTCAAGGAGGAACAACAATATCAACAAAACAAGACCTCACAAGAGCTCCCAGGGACTAAACCCCAATCCATGCAGGGCCCATGGCTTCAGCCACATATGTAGCAGAGGCTGACATTGTCTAGAATCAATAGGAGGAAAAGCCTTGGTGTTGTGAAGGCTCCTTTTCACAATGGAGGATAATGCCAGGGCATCGAGGTTAGAGTGGATGGGAATGGGAACGTCCTCATAGGTCAGGGGGAGGGGAAGTGGGTATGGGATACAGTGGAAAGGTGTTAACATTTGAAATGCAAATATGTAAAATATCTAAGAAAAATAAAATAAAAAATGAAGGTAGTTTCTTTTCTGCTGTGAGTGATGAGGAAGTTATTAAAAATCTGAAGCTACTTGCAAAACACTAGTTATGATTTCTTATGTTTCTTGTATCTTAGAAAACATATCTTCCAAAAGTTAAGGAATTTAAATAACAAGTTGTTGTAAGACAGTAAATAGAAAACAACAATAAACTTACAGTGACTTCAAAATAGGCCAATATCAAAATCTATGGTACTACCACAAAAGCAGATGCATAGTTCAATGGACTAGAACAGAGATTCCAGAAATATAAACAGCAACAGCAACAGCAGATGATTATGTCACTTAATTTTCAATCAAAGCTCCAAAACCCAAACCTGCATTGCATAAAAAACAAAACCAACCTTTTAAACAAATGGTGCTGGAAAACACAGGTATGCATGACTAGAAGAATGAAACAAGATGTAATATTAAGAAGTGGAAAATAGGAATTATGTGAAATGACAATTCTATACAGCAGAGTAATGATTACCGGAGGGAAGAGGAAGCCTAAAGAAAAGAAAACCTGTAGGTATGTGTACATGTGTGGTATATTTGTATGTGTGTGTGTGTGTGTGTGTGTGTGTGTGTGTAGACTTGAAAATAGAAAAGGGATCATGAGGAATGAGGAAGTGATCCTAAGATGTGGGCAAGGAGAAGGTAATGGAATACATGTGACATGAAAGAAAGGCTTATTCATATTGAGGATGGAAACTAGACACTTAAGGGCACAAGGGAAGTGCAGTGGCGCATATATATATATATATATATATATGTACATATATACATATATATATACATATATACATATATATATATGTGCAGATGTACTTATCTGAGGGGAGTCTATTTGGTCTGTGACAGGTAGTTCTGAGTGGGTTTCCTGTAGCTTATATATTTATATGTGAGAATTCATGACAAAACATATTACTTTGCATGTAATAAAAATTAATTTAAAAAGCAAAACCACCTCTATTTCATATGGAGGAATCTATATTTATCTTCAAACTCGTTTCAAATGGAGTTAAAACTAAGATTTTCAAAAATATTTAACAACATTCTAAGATATGTATATATATATATTCAATATTGAAAATATAAATTGTCTTTCTATATACCAGTGTCAACTATTGCTTTAAATATTATAGGAAAACAGTTATTCTGAAATAATAATGAGTAACTATGGGTACTAGAAAAAGTGTCCAGATTACTGTGACTTACATGCTTTCATTATGCAAGAAGTTCCATGAAATTTTATAGTCGCTGAACAAAAAGAATGTTGTGGGAATCTTTAGACTGGAAACATAACCACCAGTGCCTGATAATCTGCAACAGTAAATTTGATAAATTAATATTTATATGTTTTTATGATAAAGCACTCTCTTGCAGCTCAGACTGGCTGTGAACTTCAAATGTATAGCCAAAGATGGCTTTTAAACTGTTGTTAAGCTCCTTTCTTCACTTCAGTAGTGTGTTACCTCATTAGTTTAGCTTTCAGTGCGAGTGAACCCAGGGACTAGTGCATGGTAGGCAAGAACTCAGCTAATTCTTTTATAGGTTTTAAATACAATATTCATATTTTAAGTGTAAAAAGTAAACAAAAATGGTGAGTCCAGTATAAGTATATAAATAGCTAGTCATATCAGTAAATTTTGGATTAGTCAAAAACCTTTGTCAGATATGACATTCCAACTGTAAACAACAATAAAATACATAAATTTGACTTTTATTTAAGTCACTAGTACACCAGAGAAAATAATCAAAAAGTGAAAAGGGGACACAAAATAAAGCAAAAGTGCTTTGTAGATCATTTATCTGATGGTTGTTTAGTGGACATATTCACTGTTCAACAATTAAAATATTCAATTTAAAAGTGAAAAATAATTTTAGAAGATATTTATCTATAGGAACTAATAGATTGATGAACAAATAGTCAATATAATTAGCTATCAAGAAAACCCAAAGTAAAGGAAAATACAAGATATTATACAGTTTTAAATAGGATGTATTCATCAAAGCCCTTCCCTCAGAACTCAGAAAACCCCATGGAAGAGAAAGAAGGTAGAATGTATGAGCTGGGGAGATAGAGGACACCAGGCAAACAAGGCCTTCTAAACTCACCTGAGCAAAGCTCATAGAAACCTCATAGAGAATGAAGGTGTTAGCAGTGGGAAGACGATGGATCTGCAGGTGATCATCTGCATATATGTTATAGCTTTCAGTTTAGTATGTCTATGGGACTCCTTTGTGTGTGAATGAAGCAGTAAGCACAGGGAAGACCTGGATCTGCAGGTGATCATCTGCATATGTAAGTGATAGCTTTCAGTTTAGTATGCTCATGGGACTCCTTTGTGTGTGGATGAGTGGGTCTCTGATTCTTGATGTCTTCTCTTGCCTCTTTCTTTCTGTTGTTTTGCTTTTCAACTTGAGTATTATCTTATATGTATTTTGTTATGTTTTGTTTTCATCTCTTAGAAACCTGTTCTTTTCTAATGAGAGACATTGGGTGAACAGGGAATGGGATCAAGATGGGAGCTAATGTAGGGAGAAACTTGGAGGAGTAGAGAGAGAGAAAACTGTAATCAGGATACATTGTTATGAGGAAAAGAATCTATTTTCAATAAAATTGAGATTTACCCACAAGATATATAAAATTATACCCACAAATACCATATTATGTAGATTTGCTTATAGAACCGATGTAGGGCAAGGGATTCCGCCCAGTGGTGGCACAGATTGTTCTAGCACTCAGTCATTTAGCAAATGATAAGAATCACAGATTATGGAGGATAAATGTCATACAGAAAAATAATAGGGTTTGATTTTGGTTGTTTACTTTAGAATGGGCCCACAGAAGAGAGCATTTGCAAAAAAAAAGGAACTTAAACTCATTTTCACATTTACAGTATAAATGTGAAAAAGTAGCTCTGAAACTAGATATTAATATAATACTCAGATTAGAGAGAACAAGATAGAAGGAGAGCAGAGAAGTGAGATTAAAAGCTTACAAATTTGATATTTTATTCATTTTCATTTCAAATATTATCTCCTTTCCCAGTTTCTCCTTCAGTGACCCCCTCCATCCCATCTGTTAGGAAGGCTTTAAATCTTGGCTAATGTACAGACAGAACACAAACCAACATGGTTCCACATGGAACGGTTTAGTGAGAGAAGAAGCACAGAAGAGAGAAGTAAAGGCCGGCCATGAGCAGGTGGAGGGAAGAGGGTTGGGAGAGAAGGGACAAGGGACAAAGGAAGAGGGTAAAAGAGTAGAGAAGGGAAGAGCAAAGAGCAAGAGAGAGAGGGAGGGGCAAGCAGTCCCTTTTATAGTCAGGGCATACGGACTGTTGCCAGTCATCTGTGGAGCATACCTGGCCCCTGCCAGGTAGCGCTGTAGGGGTGGAGCTTAGACAGAATACCAATACCATCCCTCCTCCCCCTGCTTCTATGAGAGTGCTCCCTCACCTGCTCACCCACTCCCCGCCTCCCCACCTTGGCATTCTCTTACACTGGGGCATTAAGCCTTCCCAGGACCAAGGGCCTCTCCTCCCATTGTTGTCCTATAATGCCATCCTCTGCTACATATCTGGCTGGAGTCATCGGTCCCTCCACTTGTACTCTTTTGTTGGAAGTTTAGTCCCTGGGAGCTCTGGGGTTCTCTGGTTGATTGATATTGTTGTCCTTCCTATAGGGTTGCAAATCCTCCCGTCACTCAGTCCTGTCTCTAACAACTCACCCATTGGGGAACCCTGTCTCACAGTCCACTGGTTGTCTGCGAGAATCTGCCTCTGTATTTGTCATGCTCTGGCAGAGCCTCTCAGGATACAGCTATATCAGGCTCCTGTAAGCGCACTTCTTGGCACCAGCAAGGACTGTATGGGTTTGGTGGCTGTATATGGGATGAATTCCCAGGTGGGGCAGTCTCTGGATGGCTTTTCCTCTGCCCTGCTCCACACTTTGTCTCGTATTTCCTCCATGTGAGCATTTTTCCCTCCTTTCTAAGAAGGAGCGCAGCTATCCACACTTTTGTCTTCCTTCTTCTTGGAGCCTCATGTGGCCTGTGAATCGTATCTCGGTATTCCGAGACTTTTGGCTAATATCCACTTTATCAGTGAGTGTATACCTATGTGTGGATTTATCGTGATTGGGCATACCTCACTCAAGATGATATTTTCTAGTTCCATCCATTTGCCTAAAAATTTCATAAAGTCATCGTTTTTAATAGCTGAATATTATTCCATTGTGTAAATGTGCCACATTTTCTGTATCCATTCCTCTGTTGAAGGGCATCTGGGTTCTTTCCAGCGTCTGGCTGTTATAAATATGACTCCTATGAACATAGTGGAGCATGTGTTCTTGTTATATTTTGGAGCATCTTTTGGGTGTATGCCCAAGAGTACTACAGCTGGGCCCTCATGTAGTGCAATGTCCAATTTTCTGAGGAATTGCCAGACTGATTTCCAGAATGTTTGTACTAGCTATGCAAATGCCACCAATAATGGAATGTGATTCTCATTTTGAATTTGTGGATAGGGTGAAAGGGCAGGTGCAAATCTCTAAGTCTAACTTCTTTTGCCATTGCTGAAATATTGGGGAAGCATTAGTATAGGAGAAAACATCTTTCCATGCTTAAGGCATGCCAGTATTCACAGCCACTGACGAGTCAGTGACTCTCTCAGATGCCATGGTATTATTTCAGCATCTAGGATTACTTGAACTGCCCTTAGAAGTGGGGGTGGATGAAGTGAGAAAAGATGTTACAAGATATTTGAAGCTTTTTCTATGCTGTGTACTTGGTGTAAATTTGGAAAGGCATGTAAATGGCTCACCCTTAGCATATACCCTTAATCCCTCTGGCTGGAATACAGACATATCCTTAGCACTCAACTTTAATTCCAAACCATGAAATTTAAAGTTACTTTATAGAAGGAAGCAGCCATGTTTGAAAGTGATGTCTAATTGAGTGTCAGATGGGGGTGATGAATCAGAGAAAGATTTGACAGAATAGGATTTGTCCAACTCTCACGAAATAGAGTAAAGAGAAGCTACTTAAGGGAGAGATGGACAGTAAAGGGAGACCTCAGTATAGGGAACACAGTTGGAGTTCATGGAGGAGCAATCCAGTCAAGCTGGAGCGGGAGAGTACAGAAGCACAGAGTTGGAGAAGAAGGCAGTTTTTCTGGGAGTGTTTAGACAAAGAGAGAATGACAGACAAAGCAAGGTAGACACAGGTAAAGTGGAATGAATTCGAAAATGAGAAGGGGCCAGACTATTAGAAAATACTGCTAGAGCTAGTTTGAAGTCAAACAGAACACTCAGTGGCCAATAGAGAAGCTACAGCTGAAATAGGCCTCTTGGAGAGGAGTTTTGAGACAGAACAGCAGAGTTGAACTAGCTTGCCAGAACTGAGAACAAATAAGAAATGGTGAGCTTCCTCAGCAGTAAGTCCCAGAAGCTGAAAACATTCTAGGCTTAAATAAGATTGTAAGGAGCTTAAAAGCTTCAAGGACTTCACCTAGGTAAGCAGATGAAGGCAGTTAGCCTCTCAGACCATAGTTACTAAACAGGAGTATAAAAGACACATTTACAGAAAACAATTCTAAATAGGCCTCATTAAAGTCTGAAATCACCCCCAAAATCTCTTCTAAAGTGACTTCTAAGCTTTTGTCTATTAGGTGGGATCATTGTTTAAGCTTTGAAACTACTTTTGTGTAGAGAAGCAATGAGTTTTAAACACCTCTAAATGTTTTCATGGGAGCTGACAGTGATTGCACGAAAGCTTTGTTCATATAATAGAAAAACAATCAATGCATTTAAATGTATGGTCAAAGATTCATCCTTTCATTAAGCAAGTTCTAGACAAAAGAGTCCAGAGTTGGATAACATTTCAGAAAAGAGCTCATCTTACTTTTAACTCTTTCTACTCTCTTCTTGAACATTCATTTATATGGAAATTCATAATTCAGTCTCAAAATTCAAGTTTACTGTTACAATTATTGTAATAACTTTTAAAATTTATTTTAATTGGATGCAAAACCATGAAGGAAATGAATTTATTTATGGCATGCATCAAGCATTTTAATAGTATGCTACATTGCTAAAAGTGTTTAAAATACAATCAGAACTATTTACAGTCTTCAATCTCCTTTCTTCTAGAATTTGAATATACAGTGTAATGCCTATTTGTCTATCTGGGATCCTGTAGTTTTTGTTGTTCCTCTGTGGTCTCTGCTGGAGGTTCCAGCTTGAGTTCCTACATTTCACTTTTCTCTCAGTGATGGATTCTTATCTGGAAATGGGAGCAAATAGATCCCCTTTCCGAGAAGTTGTGTTGATAATGTTTTATTAAAACGACAGAGAAGCAAAGTAAGACCTCAAGTTTTGAGAAATTCTATCTATATATAAGTTTTCAGACACATATCCCAGTGAATCTCTTAACTGCACTGAAATCTGACCTCTTCCCTTATGTCTCTAGTTTTGTTAATTTGTATCTTTATTTTGGTTAGTTTGGCTATGCCTTTTGTCAACCTTTTTCCATTGTCTTGATTTTCTCAGACAATTTCTGTAGACTGTATTTGTGTATCATACAGGCCACATTGTTGTTGTTTCTTTGTTCTGCAATACTGAGCCATGCTATGCTGGTAACTGTGCCTTTAGTTGCTTCATGTTTTCTCCTCATGTTACATTCTAAAGACAAAAATCACCCAAAACAAGATCTTAGGATCTCCATGTTTCAGGAGAAAGTACACATGTTTGAGCATGCATGCAATCATACATGTGCATATAGCATTGTATATTTTCAGGACTATATCAATTATTTGTAAAAGCCCAATGGAAATCCCACCAGGAGATTTTTCTCTTATATTTTTGGTTAGTCTTTTTCCTCTGTCCTAACTAGTATTGTTACTCTCAGGGAGGTGGCTAATTTTAACAAATTGCTGTTATTTACTTTTAAAATAAATGCACAAGAATAGGCTCTTTCCCACTGTGCAATATCTGTGTCAATCAAATAAATTACAGCCCTGTAATAGTGTTCGTGAGGAGCTGGTACTCTGGCCTAAACAATGACAATTATGTGAGCATTTTGAGGATTGGTCATGTTCCTTTTAATCTCTTTTAGTGTTTGTATAGGCTGGATATTTTTACAACTATCATAAATACATATTGTTGGATTTTAAAGCTAGTATGGAATGAGGAAAAGTAAAATGGAAATAGGGAAAATTCAAATGCAGAAAAGATCATTGTTCCTGTTAAAGCTAACCCAATTCTTTCCGATCAATAAAGTGCTTCTTAAATTATTTTAAGCCTGCATGTATTTGCCAAAATTATGATAGAATGGATATTGATAATCATTTCCAGTATTCCTGTTTCTTTTGCAAAAGTGACCTTTATATTTGGAGATGTGTATACTGTTACTGGATAAGTATTACAAATACCTAGAGTTTTGCTATGCAAAAGAGATTTCAGTCCTAAAATGTTTTATTAATGAGTTTCAAACTTGACTTTGCAAAGCTGCACTAACACAATAGATACTTTAAACTATTGTGTAATTGTGTTATATACTATAAATATTCAAATACTTATTTAGATTTTAAGATAGTGCAAATTATTTATAAAACCATATTCCTCCTTTCTACTTATCTTTTGTCTTTAGCTATATCTTAGGCTTTACATTGCTGTGAAGAAGCACCATCAATAAGGGCAAACTCATTATAAACTTTAATTAGTGGTCTGCCTTTCACAATTTCACAGGTTTACTCTATTATCATCATGGCAGAAGGAAGTATGGCTGCATGGTGGAAGTCAAGGTGCTAGAGGGAACTGAGATTTCTTGAACTGAAGACACTCAGGAAGAGACTGTCTTCCTCAGCAGTCAGGAGGAAAGCTCCTTTCTGCACTGGGCGAAGCTTGAGCACCAGAAGTTATCTCAAATCCTGCCTACACAGTACACACTTTTCTCCAAACTAAGGGCACATCTATTCTGATAAGACCACACCCTTCTAATAATGCCACCTTCCATGAACCAAGCATATTCAAACCACCACATTCCACTCCTTAGGCTTTGTTCAAAACACTTGAGTCTATGGACTCTACTTATCTCATAGAATAATACAAAATACATTTAGGCCAACCTCAAAGGGCCCTGTAGTCTACCACATTCTCAAAAAGTATGAAAGGTCCAAAGTTCAAATTCTTTTTCTGAGATTCATGTAATTTCTAAACTGCAATCCTCTATAAAATAGTAGCTCACATACTTCCAACACCACACAATATATATTACCATCTCCAAAAACATCATAGTGAGGAAATCCTGCACCAAAGCAAAACAGAAAACCAGCTGGGCAAACTCCAAACTCTTCATCCATGTCTGATATGAAAGTGCTTTTCGGATCTCCAACTCAATCAACTTTTGTTGATTGCACAAAATTCATTCTGGACTAGTCTTCAGCAGCCTACCTGGCTGATATCCCATCGCTCTGACATCTTTAACATATTGGAATATCCATGGCAAACTCGAACTTTGCAGCTTCTTCTTCCAAAATCTGGACCCACACGATGTCTTCTTAGCTCCTCCAATGGGCTGTCGTGTCATTTCTCCAGCTCTGACTTCTAGAAGCACTCTAGGCTCTGGCTGACTCCACTGCTGCTGCTGTTCTTGGTGGTCATCCCAAGGTACTGGCATCTACAATATGTTGGGGTCTTCTGCTGCATCTAGGCTTCACCAATAGCCTCTCAGAGGCTCTCTTCATGGTACTAAACATCAACTTCTTTGCATGACCCCTTTAGTCCTGGGCCATCAACTACAAATGAAGCTTCACCAATGACCTTTGGTCATTATGCTAGCCAAGCATAACCTCTCCATGACTCCTTCAGTACCTTCAAAACCAGTGCCACCTCAATGATGCTTACCTATGAACAAGTTCAGCTATCAGCATGTTATCTATTTCTGGCACAAAATTTCTTTGTGCTCTCAGAAATCACTTCTCTGGATATTTCACCTCAGTGATGCTGGACTTTTCTTTCTTAGCTCCAGCCAATTAGCATGTATTGTCCCAGTAACCCCTTCTACTCTTGACTTTAAAGCCAGAGCCACATGGCTAAAATTGCCAAGTTCTATTGTATGTTTGGGCTAGAATATACTCCACCCCTTCTTCTATCACACACCATCACCAACTCTTTTCTTTGTACCTCCTTCACTGCCTAGTCTTGGCTGTCCTGGAACGTGCTCTGTAGACTGACCTTGAACTCACAGATTTGCATTCTTCTTTCTCCAAGATTAAGATGTGTACCCATATGCTTGGTCCTAAGCTTTTCTCTAATTCCTTTTCACAAGACCTTTATAAGTTCTAGATTATAGTTCATTCTAGATACAATCAAGTTGACAACTGAGAAATAGCTATTGAAATTCATCCCTCGTAAATTTGATACACAATCATATCTCCTTATGTCCAATTGAAAATAACCAAGTCATAATAATGCCTAACAAGATATAACTATCCATTGTTTAACTACAAATGCATGAGCAATAACCTTATCTGGGATCTTGTCACAACTCTCTCAATTTCATTTAATATCCTTGAATGCAGCATTTAGCTCCATTCCATGTCCTTTGGTCCCTTTACTCTTTCAACCATACATTTTGTATTTTTTTCTTTCTAAGCTTGCTATGCTTGATTAAATGTCCCCAGGACAAGTCTAAACTAGACTAAACTAGTTTTTTTTCAGGTTTCCTTTGTCAATGCAATTAATCTAAATCACTCCACTTTTTCCACAGGCATATTCTTTAGACAAGGGCAAAAAGCTGTCACATTCTTCACCAAAATATCACGAGAATCATCTGTAGGCACATATTAAATTTCTTCTCCTCTGAAAGCTCTTGAACCAGGGCCCTCAGTTCAAATCATCAGTACCAATCTCTTCCATTTTCCAAGTATGATGGCTTATTAAATCCCACTTAATGCATTACATTATTCCACTGCTTTCTAAAGTTCCACAATCTACATTCCTCCAAACAAAACATGGTCAGACCTAATACAGCAATACTCTAGTTTCTGGTACTAAATTTTGTCTTAGTTAGGGTATCCATTGCTCTGAAGAGACTCCAAAAACATGGCAAATCTTATAAAATGAAACCGGGGCTGGCTTAGAGTTTCAGAAGTTCAGCCCACTATTATCATGGAAGGACACATG